>NC_069501.1:353605328-353688660 GCF_027579735.1 Bombina bombina
CTACGGTTACTGGAGGTAAGGTTGCCTTCCTACCATAGGACAAGAAAAATAGGCCTAAGGGACGGCAATTGTCTAATTTCATTCCTTTCATTCTGACAAATCACAACAGCAATCTTCATCCAAGTCCGAGCAGCCCAAGGGTACTTGGAAGCCAGCTCAGTCATGAAATAAGTCCAAGCAGACTAAGAAACCCACCGAGAACAAATCATCATCAAGGGGCGGCCCCCGATCGGATTGAGTAGGGGCACACTGTCACTTTTTTCAGACACTTGGTTCCAGGATGTGTGCTTGTGGCAGCAGGCTAATAACCCAGGGTGTATCAGCTAACCCAGGCAGCAGGTAACACTCAGGAAGACCAGATGCAGTACCCAGATGGAGTACTGAATGCAGTTCGCCCCAAAGAGCGCTAGGGATAAAAGTAATGTGCTAACACTTGGCTTATGTAAAACACAACGTTTATTAAAACTTAAAGGAGGGAACGTTTCGTCCAATTTAGGACCTAAAGTGCGTAAACAAGTTTCTGACTGTTACAAATTTCAAGATGGAGACAATTTGGTCAATCCTTCCTCTGGTTCAGGAAGGACAGTTTATGACCACAATAGACCTGAAGGATGCATCCCTTTATGTCCCGATACACAGGGAACATTTTTAGTTCCTGAGGTTTGGTTTTCTGGACCAGCTTTTCAAGTTTAAAGCTCTTCCTTTTAGCCTTGCTACTGCTCTAAGGATATTTTTGAAGGTTCTGGGAGCTCTTCTAGCTGTTGCCAGAACACAAGGTATTGCAGTAGCGCCTTACCTGGACGATATATAGGTACAGGTACCATCTTTTTGTCTAGCAGAGTCCCTTCTCAATCTTCTTCGATCACATGGATGGAAGATAATCTTGGAAAAGAGTTCTCTTACTCCAAGTACAAGGGTGATTTTCCTGGGGACAATTATAGACTCCATATCCATGAGAATATTCCTCATAGATCAAAGACGTTGCAAGCTAACTTCTGCATGTCTTGCCCTCCAGACCTCCTTGAGACCCTCATTGGCTTAGTGTATGGAGGTGATTTCATCTCAGACCCTTACAACTAAGCATGCTGAGACAATAGAATGGCGACCATTCAGATCTGCCTCAACAGATCATGTTGGACAACCCGTTGAGAGAGTCGCTCTCATGGTGGGTCTGTCCAGATCATCTGTCCCAAGGCACGTGCTTCTTGAGACCGTCCTTGGAGATTGTGACTACGGACGCAAGCCTTTCTGGCTGGGGAGCCATTTGGGGTGCCAAGAAGGCACAAGGTCTGTGTACTTAGGAGTCCTCTCTTCCAATCAATAGTTTGGAACTCTGGGCAATCTTCAATGCCTTGAAGGCTTGGCCCTTTCTGGATTCGTCCCAGTTTATCGGATTCCAATCAGATAATATAACCTCAGTTGCCTACATCAATCATCACGGGGGAACGAGAAGTTCCTTGGCAATGAGAGAAGTATCTCAGATACTAGAGTGGGCGGAGATTAACAGATGTACACTGTCAGCGATCCACACTCTGGGTGTGGACAACTGGGAAGCATACTTCCTCAGCAGGCAATCCTTTCACCCAGGGGAATGGTCTCTCCACCCGAGGTGTTTGCAGAGATATGCAGTGAGTGGGAGATGCCGGAGATAGATCTCATGACCTCCCACCTCAATACCAAGCTACCCAGGTACGGGTCGAGGGATCCTCAGGCAGAACTGATAGATGGCCTATTAGTACCATGGAGGTTCAGACTCGTATATCTTTTTCCTCCATTACCAATTCTCCCTTGTGTGGTGGCTCGAATTAAGCAGGAGCGAGTATCAGTGATTCTGATTGCTCCATCATGGCCATGAAAGATGTGGTTTGCGGATCTGGTGGGGATGTCCTCATCTCCTCAGTGGAGGTTACCTTGTCGCAGAGATCTTCTGATACAAGGGCCCTTCGTTAATCAAAATCTAGATTTTCTGAGACTGACTGCGTGGATATTGAACGCTTAGTCTTAGCCAAGAGAGGGTTTTCTGAGAGTGTTATCGACACTCTGATTCAAGCTCGTAAGCCAGTTACTCGTCGCATCTACCATAAAGTGTGGAGGACTTGCTTGTACTGGTGTGAAGAGCGAGACTTTTCCTGGCATAAATTTAAGGTTTCCAGATTTTTATCTTTTCTCCAGGATGGTCTGGAGAACGGTCTGTGTTTAGATCTGGGGCTGCGCCTTGGAGCCTAAATCTTGTTCTTAGTGTTTTGCAGCAGGCTCCGTTTGAGCCTATGCATACTGTTGACATAAATTGTTATCTTGGAAGGTTCTTTTTTTGTTGGCTATTGCCTCTGCGTGCAGAGTTTCTGAAATTTCTGCTTTACAATGTGACTCCCCTTATCTTGTTTCCATGCTGATATGCGGTTTTATGTACTAAATTAGGGTTCCTCTCTAAGGTGGTGTTGGACCATAACATTGATCAAGAAATTGCTATTCCTTCCTTGTGTCCTAATCCTTCTTCAGAGAAGGAACGCTTGCTTCACAATCTGGATGTGGTACATGTCTTGAAGTTCTATCTTCAGGCTACTAAGGAATTCAGACAATCTTCCTCTTTGTTTGTCATCTATACGGGGAAGCGTAAGGGGCAGAAGGCTACTTCGACTTCTCTATCTTTCTGGTTGAGGAGTGTCATCCACTTAGCTTATGAGACAGTGGGGCAACAGCCTCCTGACAGGATAACGACTCATTCCACTAGAGCAGTGGCTTCCTCCTGGGCTTTTAAGAATGAAGCCTCTATGGATCAGATTTGTAAGGCGTCTACCTGGTCCGCCTTACACACTTTTTCTAAATTTTACAAGATTGATGTGTTTGCTTCGGCTGAAGCAGCTTTCGGGAGAAAGGTTTTGCAGGCTGTGGTGCCCTCAGAATAGGGTCCGCCTCTTTTTTTTGTTTCACTCCAGTTATTCATTCAGTGTCCTCTTGAGCTTGGGTATAATTTTCCCAACAGTAAGCAATGAAGCCATGGACTCTCCCTGCCTTATGCAAGGAAAACATAATTTATGCTTACCAGATAAATTCCTTTTCTTCCAGGCAGGGAGAGTCCACGACCCCCCCCCCGTAATTTATGTTTTGATGGGCGGTTCCCTTTTTTATATTATTTCTTCTGGTGCCTTTATACTCTGATGTTTCTCCTACTTTTCCTTGTTCCCTCAGCAGAATGGGAGTGGGAGGGATATTCAAGCCTTTGGCTGGGGTGTCTTTGCCTCCTCCTGGTGGCCAGGTGTTGTATTTCCCAACAATAAGGAATTAAGTTGTGGACTCTCCCTGCCAGGAAGGAAAGGAATTTATCTGGTAAGCATAAATTATGTTTTTCTACATAGAGATGTTCAGGTGAAATTTTCTAGTCAGCATTGTACAGCTATGCTGCATCACTTTCAAGTGTTTCAACATTTGGGTATCATGGCCCTTTAATTTAAAAATTTAAATATATACGTTTCTATGTTTGAAACTTTCAACCAAACCACCAACCAACACATCATTTGTTATTTAACTAGTGTCCATAAATTATTCATAAATAGCATTCCAAGTGTCTGAGATATCATCCGTGACATCAGATACATGCTTATAACTAATTGGGATATAATTACAGCATCCCTGTCCTATTATGGTACAAACACATATTACTCTGTAGTCTGATTAACCTTATAGCACACAATATTACTTTGAATGTATCATTGCCATACATAAAAAAAATTAGGACAAGGGATGTAATTCCCTCTTGATTTTCATTTTGTCCTAAATGATTATTGTCACAACTGTATCCCAATAAGGCTTTGTAATGGTGTTGCAGGATTTAATATATTCTTTGATGTGATGAATTAGCTGGTTTGAAACTAACATCTATACTTTTTCTTCAGAATGCTTTATAGAGCCTGGTTTCTACTTATACACAGGTCTGGGTTTACCAACCTCTGGCCTGCCATAAAATACAACATTTGGTGAAGGTTGGTTTGGCTACAATATGAAAAAAGAAAGCCTCCTATCTGATACATGGAAAACCAACTATAAATATTTATGGGTAAGTAAAATATTGGTCACTATCTAGAGGCAACATCTGATTTGAGGAGTGACCTGTTTTCTTCCTAGTCCTACCTTCGGGATCAAAATCAGATTAAAATGTTTATGTAAATCCAGTTCAGATAAAGCAATGATATGACAGGTCCAAGATAACACATTATCAGCAGGTCCTTATCTAACACACTTGCCTCTAGAAATTTGCTCACAATTAGGGATGGGCGAATGTTTAAATTTTCGAATTTCGAATGTAGAACGAATGTTATTACCGAAATTCGAATTCTAAATCCGAATGTCGATAAGAACGAATATTCTTAAAAATTTGAAAATCGAATGTTATTTACAGTTTTCGAATGTCACTTTCGAATTCGAATGTTTATAATTATATCGAATGTCCACATTCAAAATTTCGAATTTAACATTTTATTTAACAAATACTATTGGGAATCTAGTAAATTGATACATAATAGATACAAATATATCATTTTGAATGTTTCCATATAGAATATTGCATAATTTGAATATTACATTTAAAGAAAGCATTAGAAATACTATTACAAACATATACATTTGAATTTTTCGAATTCGAATATAAATTCAAATTTTTCGAATTCGAATATTGCATAATTCGAATATTACATTTCAAGAAAAAGCATTAGAAATACTATTACAATCTAAATTCGAATTTTTCGAATTCGAATACACATATTGCATAATTCGAATATTACATTTAAAGAAAAAGCATTAGAAATACTATTACAATCTAAATTCTAATTTTTCGAATTCGAATATTGCATAATTTGAATATTACATTTAAAGAAAAAGCATTAGAAATACTATTACAATCTAAATTCGAATTTTTCAAATTCGAATACACGTATTGCATAATTCGAATATTACATTTAAAGAAAAAGCATTAGAAATACTATTACAATCTAAATTCGAATTTTTTTAATTCGAATATTGCATAATTCGAATATTACATTTAAAGAAAAAGCATTAGAAATACTATTACAATCTAAATTCAAATTTTTCAAAAAGAATATTTTCGAATGTAATCGTAAAATTCGAAACCGAACATTCGAAAATCAAATGTTACCCCTAAAAAAGCTTGATTAAAGACAAAAATTGACCGGGGACTTGAATAGACTATATATAAATTTTATAAATATCAGAATAAACAAACATAAATTTAAAAACAACACACACAAAAAATATATTTAAAAGGGACGTCTCCCTATAACTTCACAATTACACTTGTATCAGTGAAACAATGTATATAAAGATACCAGAGTGCAGTGGTAGATACTGTTATATTAAAAAAGGGTCATTCCTTAGGACATTGCCGTTAATCGGATAGTGTCTATCTTTGGTTTCAGATGTCAAGTCTGTAAAACTCTTGATAACCGGTCTATTAATTATTTGCAGGTATAAGCCTCTGCACTTTATCTGAGATTAAGCAAGTTAAACGTCTTATGTTTGTGATAACACTTTACCGGTAGTCGATCTCTGTTCAGTGTGCTTCGTGGATGTTCCTCGAGATCTCTGCGTCTGACATCACAGTTCCTGAATCAAGGGCTCGTCTCTCTCAGCCAACCAGAGCCTCCATGGGCTTCGGTCCATTTAACTTTTGTTGTCCGGTCCGTTTCTTAATGCTTGAATAACAGTTGGAGATTGCTCTTATTGCTCAGCATGCAACCTCTGTTGGTGCTATCCGCCAGGGGATAGAAAAGGATAGAATTACAACCCGGGTTGATAACTTTTCCTCTGTCTGATAATGATTCAATATGTGGTACTAGTGTTTTCTACGCGTTTCACTCCTTTCAAAGCTTTATCAAGAAAGGAGTGAAACGCGTAGAAAACACTAGTACCACATATTGAATCATTATCAGACAGAGGAAAAGTTATCAACCCGGGTTGTAATTCTATCCTTTTCTATCCCCTGGCGGATAGCACCAACAGAGGTTGCATGCTGAGCAATAAGAGCAATCTCCAACTGTTATTCAAGCATTAAGAAACGGACCGGACAACAAAAGTTAAATAGACCGAAGCCCATGGAGGCTCTGGTTGGCTGAGAGAGACGAGCCCTTGATTCAGGAACTGTGACGTCAGACGCCGAGATCTCGAGGAACATCCACGAAGCACACTGAACAGAGATCGACTACCGGTAAAGTGTTATCACAAACATAAGACGTTTAACTTGCTTAATCTCAGATAAAGTGCAGAGGCTTATACCTGCAAATAATTAATAGACCGGTTATCAAGAGTTTTACAGACTTGACATCTGAAACCAAAGATAGACACTATCCGATTAACGGCAATGTCCTAAGGAATGACCCTTTTTTAATATAACAGTATCTACCACTGCACTCTGGTATCTTTATATACATTGTTTCACTGATACAAGTGTAATTGTGAAGTTATAGGGAGACGTCCCTTTTAAATATATTTTTTGTGTGTGTTGTTTTTAAATTTATGTTTGTTTATTCTGATATTTATAAAATTTATATATAGTCTATTCAAGTCCCCGGTCAATTTTTGTCTTTAATCAAGCTTTTTTAGGGGTATCTTAAGCTTTTCTAGCGCCCTTACTTCTTTTCCCAAATTTGCCTCATTTTCATTTATAACAGTCTGAAGGATCTGTTATTTAGTTAAGGTGTCTGATACCCTACACTTAGCGCACTTCAATCACTCACCACTACAGAAAATCGAATGTTAGAATGTTATGTAAACATTCGAAATTCGATTCGAACGAACGAATGTGTTAAAATTCGTGCTGTTTTTCGAATGTTGTGAAACATTCGCCCATCCCTACTCACAATGTTATGATCTCACCAACGGAGTTCAGTATGATTTAAAGGGATACTAAACCCAATTGTTTTATTTCATGATTCAAATAGAGCATGCAATTTTAAGCAACTTTCTAATTTACTCCTATTATTTTTCTTCGTTCTCTTGGTATCTAGCTACCCAGGTGCTGAACCAAAAATGGTCTGGCTGCTAAGCTTTACATTCCTGCTTTTTAAATACAGATACCAAGAGAGCAAAGAAAAATTGATAATAGGAGTAAATTAGAAAGCTGCTGAAAGTTGTATGCTCTATCTTAATCATATAAGAAAACAATTGGGTTTAGTATCCCTTTAAATTTAGCTGAGATTGCATTAGTCATTAACAGATATTTCTAATGTTACAATTTTTGGAAATTTGTAAACATACTTTAAATCTTTCAAAGCCTTTTCTAAACGTTTTTCTAAAGATGCTGATCTCTGTTGATACCTTTTTAAATGCCAGTTAAGGGTTTTTCCGCATAGCACCCGATGATAAAAGGAACGACACAATAGTGATGTGTTATAAAGTTATTTAAATCACAATCGAGATTGCAGGTAAAATGTTTTAAAGAGATAAAATCAGTCTTTGAAGCCAGTCTCGCCAAGGGGCATTTTACTACACTTCACTGAGGGAGGCAATAGTTCTCTGCCACTGGCGTAATGTTAAAAGCTGCATCGCCATGTGCAGCGAGGTGTAATGTAAATGGTCCCTTTAGACAGTATTGAACGACAATACAATTTACATTTGTTAACTGAAACTGAACCTCTTTTGTTACAATACAATAGTGAAACTGGTAAATGAATAATAAACCTATAAAAGTATTTAATAACATACTGTATTATTAAATGAAAAAGTTGCGCGAACTGTCTTCCACAGGATATTAATATTCTGTACACAAAATATTCCTCCTGATTAAAAATAAGCCAAAAATTAAAAACCACGTTTATTTAATTTCTTAACTGCTCATCAATTTCCACCCCTGTGCTGAGGTGTTTTCAGATGCTGATCAGATATAAACAGACAGTAAATGTAGAAATTAGTTACATCATTTTGCACTTATGTTCGCTGTCCCTTTAAGGCCTACTATATGCCATTTTTTAGCGAAAAGTCCACACTTATTATAGCTTGTTTTTTTCCCCAGCAGATTCAAACTATACCATTATTTAATGTATATATCATGCCATGAAAATTTGGGTGCAGTTATATAACTTTGATATGCACATATGGGCTCCCATGAGCCTCTACTCAAATAAATGCACATTTATTAACACCAGGTTATTACTATTACCACAGTGATCACCTGCTGATTAAAACACATATAGGGGCTTGATTTTAAAGAGGGGCTTATGGGCTTTATACCAAAGGGTCATGGGGTCGCTAGGATTTTTTATGGCCTATAATAAGCATAAATATGTTTAAATGTATATGCTTTTTTATTGTGTTTTAATTTTATATGCCCAAGTTTGTTTTGTTTTTTTGGTCTTTGTTAACAATGGTGATCACATACAGTACATATTGACTATATAGCCATTCCTTGGAAATAACCAGTATAACAATGGTGAAACTTTGCAGGAATTTTCTAAACAATACCCCCTAGCTTAGGTGCACATTTTCACACATACCTGTCTTGCTACTGTTTAAGTGGCAACATGAGCAATTGTAAGAAATATACAGCATTTACAGTGAACCTAAGTGGCTGATTGTCTAAAACTCTCCAGATCAGATGTTGGTTTTCATGCAGACCCTCCCAGGGGCTTTCATGGTGGAGTTATTGTAAAAAAAAATAAAAGTGGCATCCCTGCAAGTGGCGAAATGGCGCAGATATAAAGTAATGGAGCTTGCACAAAAGGGACATGTCTCTCTATAGAGTGAAGTTAGCAGGTATCGGGGGGGGGGGGGGGTGTCACTTTAAAAATGAAATCCTGCAGCTAATATAAATGACATTATGATTCTTTCTGCGTATGGCATCTTACAATTGCTGCTATTTTCATATGCATGTGTTTTTCTATTAGGGTATTAAGAATCTTGAGTGTTTTGACAGTGAGACAGTTTTGTAGTGCGAAAATCTTTACAAAATTACACTGAGATTTGAGAGACAATTTCATATACGACCCTGGAACTCCCATTTTTTGCAAAAACAACAATTACTCTTTGTATTTTGTACTTATAAGCAGTGATGTAGAATCGAGCCGATTGACCTTAAATCACTTCAATGACTTGACTTGGACTCAACTCACAATAAATGACACACTGGTTATACTTGACTCAGGACTTGAATATTTTAGCAACTGACTTGCATCTTGTGGAATTTTTTTTTAATTTTAAATGCAATCTTGATAAATTTGATTAATAGCACAGCTTTGTTTAAATAAAGCCTTGTTGAACTTGCCTATGGTAATTGCATTCTTTTACCTAACTTTGTGCACGTCTTCTTGATTTTTTAGTTATTGTAACTCCACCCACAAACTCACCTCTCCACTTTTTTAAGTTCTAACATTTAAATTCAGGTTTAAGATTCTGACTGTCAAGTAAATCTTTAGCCACGGATTATACAGTTTTACATTTCTTCTGTTATGTGCGATCAGTCCACGGGTCATCATTACTTCTGGGATATAACTCCTCCCCAACAGGAAATGCAAGAGGATTCACCCAGCAGAGCTGATATAGCTCCTCCCCTCTACGTCAGTCCCAGTCATTCTCTTGCACCCAACGACTAGATAGGATGTGTGAGAGGACTATGGTGATTATACTTAGTTTTTATGACTTCAATCAAAAGTTTGTTATTTTACAATAGCACCGGAGCGTGTTATTACTTCTCTGGCAGAGTTTGAAGAAGAATCTACCAGAGTTTTTTTACTATGATTTTAACCGGAGTAGTTAAGATCATATAGCTGTTCTCGGCCATCTGAGGGAGGTAAAGGCTTCAGATCAGGGGACAGCGGGCAGATGAATCTGCATTGAGGTATGTAGCAGTTTTTATTTTCTGAATGGAATTGATGAAAAAATCCTGCTATACCGTTATAATGACATGTATGTATACACTTCAGTATTCTGGGAATGGTTTTTCACCGGAACTACTCTGTTAAAGGTCACTAATCCTTTTAATAAATATTGTCATGTTAAACGTTTTTGCTGGAATGTAGAATCGTTTACATTGCTGAGGTACTGAGTAAATAAATGTTTGGGCATTATTTTCCACTTGGCAGTTGTATGCTTTAAATTGTGACAGTTTCGTTTCTCCTCACTGCTGTGTGTGAGAGGGAGGGGCCGTTTTTGGCGCTCTTTTGCTACGCATCAAAAAATTCCAGTCAGCTACTATTATATTTCCTGCATGATCCGGTTCACTGACAGATCTCAGGGGTCTTCAAACTTCTTTGAAGGGAGGTACATTCTCTCAGCAGAGCTGTGAGAATTTTTATTGACTGTGAATAAAAACGTTACTCTTTTTATGTCAAATTTAGTTATTTACTAATGGGAACAAACCTTTGCTAAAAGTTGTGTTATTTTAAACTTGATGCTATAACTGTTTCAGTTCATTATCTCAACTGTCATTTAATCGTTTAAGTACCTCTTTGAGGCACAGTACGTTTTTGTTAAAAAAGATTATAACCAGGTTGCAAGTTATTGCTAGTGTGTTAAACATGTCTGACTCAGAGAATGATATCTGTGTCATTTGTTCCAATGCCAAGGTGGAGCCCAATAGAAATTTATGTACTAACTGTATTGATGCTACTTTAAATAAAAGTCAATCTGTACAATGTGAACAAATTTCACCAAACTGCGAGGGGAGAGTTATGCCGACTAACTCGCCTCACGCGGCAGTACCTGCATCTCCCGCCCGGGAGGTGCGTGATATTATGGCGCCTAATACATCTGGGCGGCCATTACAGATAACATTACATGATATGGCTACTGTTATGACTGAAGTTTTGTCTAAATTACCAGAACTAAGAGGCAAGCGTGATCACTCTGGGGTGAGAACAGAGTGCGCTGACAATACTAGGGCCATGTCTGATACTGCGTCACAGCTTGCAGAGCATGAGGACGGAGAGCTTCATTCTGTGGGTGACGGTTCTGATCCAAACAGATTGGATTCAGATATTTCAAATTTTAAATTTAAATTGGAGAACCTCCGTGCATTACTAGGGGAGGTCTTAGCAGCTCTCAATGATTGTAACACCATTGCAATACCAGAGAAAATGTGTAGGTTGGATAAATACTTTGCGGTACCGGCGAGTACTGACGTTTTTCCTATACCTAAGAGATTAACTGAAATTGTTACTAAGGAGTGGGATAGACCCGGTGTGCCGTTCTCACCCCCTCCAATATTTAGAAAGATGTTTCCAATAGACGCCACTACTCGGGACTTATGGCAAACGGTCCCTAAGGTGGAGGGAGCAGTTTCTACTTTAGCTAAGCGTACCACTATCCCGGTGGAGGATAGCTGTGCTTTTTCAGATCCAATGGATAAAAAATTAGAGGGTTACCTTAAGAAAATGTTTGTTCAACAAGGTTTTATATTGCAACCCCTTGCATGTATCGCGCCGATTACGGCTGCGGCAGCATTTTGGATTGAGTCTCTGGAAGAGAACCTTAGTTCATCTACGCTAGACGACATTATGGACAGGCTTAGAGTCCTTAAACTAGCCAATTCATTCATTTCGGAGGCCGTAGTACATTTAACCAAACTTACGGCTAAGAACTCTGGATTCGCCATACAGGCACGTAGAGCACTGTGGCTAAAATCCTGGTCAGCTGATGTTACTTCTAAGTCTAAATTACTTAATATACCTTTCAAGGGGCAGTCTTTATTTGGGCCCGGGTTGAAAGAAATTATCGCTGACATTACAGGAGGTAAGGGCCACGCCCTACCTCAAGACAAAGCCAAAGCTAAGGCTAGACAGTCTAATTTTCGTCCCTTTCGGAATTTCAAACCTGGAGCAGCGTCAACCTCCACTGCACCAAAGCAGGAAGGAGCTGTTGCTCGTTACAGGCAAGGCTGGAAACCTAACCAGTCCTGGAATAAGGGCAAACAGGCCAGGAAACCTGCTGCTGCCCCAAAGACAGCATGAACCGAGAGCCCCCGATCCGGGACCGGATCTAGTGGGGGGCAGACTTTCTCTCTTCGCTCAGGCCTGGGCAAGAGATGTTCAGGATCCCTGGGCGCTGGAGATCATATCTCAGGGATACCTTCTAGACTTCAAATTATCTCCCCCAAAAGGGAGATTTCATCTGTCAAGGTTGTCAACAAACCAGATAAAGAAAGAAGCGTTTCTACGCTGTGTACAAGATCTGTTATTAATGGGAGTGATCCATCCAGTTCCGCGGTCGGAACAAGGACAAGGGTTCTACTCAAACCTGTTTGTGGTTCCCAAAAAAGAGGGAACTTTCAGGCCAATCTTAGATTTAAAGATTCTAAACAAATTCCTAAGAGTTCCATCGTTCAAAATGGAAACTATTCGGACAATCTTACCTATGATCCAAAAGGGTCAGTACATGACCACAGTGGATTTAAAAGATGCTTACCTTCACATACCGATTCACAAAGATCATCAACGGTATCTACGGTTTGCCTTCCTAGACAGGCACTACCAGTTTGTAGCTCTTCCATTCGGATTGGCTACGGCCCCAAGAATCTTCACAAAGGTTCTGGGTGCCCTTCTGGCGGTACTAAGACCGCGAGGGATTTCGGTAGCTCCGTACCTAGACGACATTCTAATACAAGCTTCAAGCTTTCAAACTGCCAAGTCTCATACAGAGTTAGTTCTGGCATTTCTAAGGTCGCATGGATGGAAAGTGAACGAAAAGAAAAGTTCTCTTTTTCCTCTCACAAGAGTTCCATTCTTGGGGACTCTTATAGATTCTGTAGAAATGAAGATTTACCTGACAGAAGACAGGTTAACAAGGCTTCAGGATGCATGCCGTGTCCTTCATTCCATTCAACACCCGTCAGTAGCTCAATGCATGGAGGTGATTGGTTTAATGGTAGCGGCAATGGACATAGTACCTTTTGCACGCCTACACCTCAGACCGCTGCAATTGTGCATGCTAAGTCAGTGGGATGGGGATTACTCAGATTTGTCCCCTACCCTGAATCTGAATCAAGAGACCAGAAATTCTCTTCTATGGTGGCTTTATCGGCCACACCTGTCCAGGGGGATGCCATTCAGCAGGCCAGACTGGACAATCGTAACAACAGACGCCAGCCTGCTAGGTTGGGGCGCTGTCTGGAATTCTCTGAAGACTCAGGGATTATGGAATCAGGAGGAGAGTCTCCTTCCAATAAACATTCTGGAATTGAGGGCAGTCCTCAATGCCCTTCTAGCTTGGCCCCAATTAACAACTCAGGGGTTCATCAGGTTTCAGTCGGACAATATCACGACTGTAGCTTACATCAACCATCAGGGAGGGACAAGAAGCTCCCTAGCAATGATGGAAGTATCAAAGATAATTCGCTGGGCAGAGTCTCACTCTTGCCACCTGTCTGCAATCCACATCCCGGGAGTGGAGAACTGGGAGGCGGATTTCTTGAGTCGCCAGACTTTTCATCCGGGAGAGTGGGAACTTCATCCGGAGATTTTTGCCCAAATACTTCGACGTTGGGGCAAACCAGAGATAGATCTCATGGCGTCTCGCCAGAACGCCAAACTTCCTCACTACGGGTCCAGATCCAGGGATCCGGGAGCGGTTCTGATAGATGCTTTGACAGCACCTTGGAACTTCGGGATGGCTTATGTGTTTCCACCCTTCCCGCTGCTTCCTCGATTGATTGCGAAAATCAAACAAGAGAGAGCATCTGTGATTCTAATAGCGCCTGCATGGCCACGCAGGACTTGGTATGCAGATCTAGTGGACATGTCATCCTGTCCACCTTGGTCTCTACCTCTGAGACAGGACCTTCTGATACAGGGTCCATTCAAACATCAAAATCTAACTTCTCTGAAACTGACTGCTTGGAAATTGAACGCTTGATTTTATCAAAGCGTGGTTTTTCTGAGTCGGTTATTGATACCCTGATCCAGGCTAGGAAGCCTGTTACCAGAAAGATTTACCATAAAATATGGCGCAAATACCTATACTGGTGCGAATCCAAACGTTACTCCTGGAGTAAGGTTAGGATCCCTAGGATATTGTCTTTTCTACAAGAAGGTTTAGAAAAGGGTTTATCGGCTAGTTCATTAAAGGGACAGATTTCAGCTCTGTCCATCTTGTTACACAGGCGTCTGTCAGAAAATCCAGACGTCCAGGCTTTTTGTCAAGCTTTAGCTAGGATCAAGCCTGTGTTTAAAGCCGTTGCTCCGCCATGGAGTTTAAACTTAGTTCTTAACGTTTTACAAGGGGTTCCATTTGAACCCCTTCATTCCATTGATATAAAATTGTTATCTTGGAAAGTTCTGTTTTTAATGGCTATTTCCTCGGCTCGAAGAGTCTCTGAGTTATCAGCATTACATTGTGATTCTCCTTATCTGATTTTTCACTCAGATAAGGTAGTTCTGCGTACTAAACCTGGGTTCTTACCTAAGGTAGTTACTAACAGGAATATCAATCAAGAGATTGTTGTTCCATCCTTGTGTCCAAATCCTTCTTCAAAGAAGGAACGTCTTCTACACAATCTGGATGTAGTTCGTGCCCTCAAGTTCTACTTGCAGGCAACTAAAAATTTTCGCCAAACTTCTTCCCTGTTTGTCGTTTATTCTGGACAGAGGAGAGGTCAAAAAGCTTCTGCTACCTCTCTCTCTTTCTGGCTTCGTAGCATAATACGTTTAGCCTATGAGACTGCTGGACAGCAGCCTCCTGAAAGAATTACAGCTCACTCCACTAGAGCTGTGGCTTCCACTTGGGCCTTTAAGAATGAGGCCTCTGTTGAACAGATTTGCAAGGCTGCAACTTGGTCTTCGCTTCATACTTTTTCCAAATTTTACAAATTTGACACTTTTGCTTCTTCGGAGGCTATTTTTGGGAGAAAGGTTCTTCAGGCAGTGGTTCCTTCTGTATAATGAGCCTGCCTATCCCTCCCGTCATCCGTGTACTTTTGCTTTGGTATTGGTATCCCAGAAGTAATGATGACCCGTGGACTGATCGCACATAACAGAAGAAAACATAATTTATGCTTACCTGATAAATTCCTTTCTTCTGTTGTGCGATCAGTCCACGGCCCGCCCTGTTTTTTAAGGCAGGTAAATATCTTTTAAAATTATACTCCAGTCACCACTTCACCCTTGGTTACTCCTTTCTCGTTGATTCTTGGTCGAATGACTGGGACTGACGTAGAGGGGAGGAGCTATATCAGCTCTGCTGGGTGAATCCTCTTGCATTTCCTGTTGGGGAGGAGTTATATCCCAGAAGTAATGATGACCCGTGGACTGATCGCACAACAGAAGAAAGGAATTTATCAGGTAAGCATAAATTATGTTTTTTGTTGATTTTCAACCACATTTTTCATTAAGGTTTACCCAGGGTGACATACAATGTCATTATTACATCTTATTTTTGAAAATTAACATAAATATAGGTATGTAAAAGGTGCAAAGGGCAATAGGTAGAATGTTTTTTCTTTGTTATGTATTGAAATAAATAAATCAGGAATATGTATTCCTCAATCAATAGTTAAATTGATTTTATTACAAGACCAGACTCTCATATTTTGCATTACTTTCAATTTACTGCTCTGACAGCTTTTTAAAGTATACAGTGATAACATTAGTAAACATAAAACATGTGAAACAGAGAAAACAAAAGAACCAATAAGGACAAAGCCATGAATGTAGAAGATGATATCAGCCAATCAGCATACTCATAATGTCCATAAACAGTCCAGAGCGCACCAATACCTCCTCTTTCTTTTTGCTGCTCTGAAAGATAAGATAATTTCTCTTTTCGTTTTTCTCTCTTACTCTTTTTATGTGTTTTTATTATTATTTCCTGTTATATTTTCTCTTACATGCTCGTTTTTTTCTTTTTGTGGGAATTATATTTTCCCTTGTTTCTCTTAAACGTTTTTACAGTCCCTTACCTATCCCTTCTATTCATTGGTTAGCTGTTTTCATTAGGACCGAGTTCTTCTGTTTAACCCGGTTTCCATTTTCCCTTCTGTTGTGCTGAGTGCGGTCGCCATTTTGTTCTGCCCCTTTTTCCCGCCTCTTTTTCCCGCCTCCTCCCTCATAGCCTGAGGTTGTTAAGCTGTGAGGTTAAGTCTTTCTTCACCCTGGGCGGAGTTGAAATTTTTATCCGGTTTCTCTACAGGATATGTTAATCACGCCCATAGGGGCATATCTATCAAGCTCTGTACGGAGTACGATCGGGTTAATTGACACCCCCTGCTGGTGAATCTGCAGGGGGCAGCGTTGCACCAGCAGTTCACAAGAGCTGCTGGTGCAATGCAGAATATGGAGAGCGTATTGCTCTCCACATTCAGCGAGGTCTGTCGGACCTGATCCGCACTGTCAGATCAGGTCCGACAGACCTTTGTTAAATAGGTGCCATAGCCTATTCAGCAACATTGTAAGCTTAAAGTTTTTCACTGTGGGTTATTTATTTCTGACGTTTCTAGAGGCACTTTTATTTTCTACTTCTGTGTGTCACTATTTCTTTCTATTTACAGATTGACAACGTTTGTTCAAATCTTTCAATATTGTTGTGCTGCTTTATTTTAATACTGCTATAAATTTAAAATTTTAATTCCCAAAATTATTATCTTTTAAAAAATAAAAATAAACTTTGCTTTTATTTTTACCCCATTTTTTCTGTGGTCTCAAGATGTCACATGAGGAGAATAATCCAATTAATCCTGCCCCCTCTTTGCAAAATATTATGGCATCTATGCAGTCCTTTATGAGAAAGATGGACAACAAAATTAATAGTCTTATTGCTAAATTTCAGTCAGATCCTTCTCAAATACATAAAAAACAAACTTCTAAATCTAAACATCTTTCCCCTTCTTATGTTGAAAAAGATGCTGATAGTCTGCTTCAGACAGACAACCCTCATAGCTTATTGCCAATAAGCACCTATACTGTTAGCCAGCAGTCATCCGGCCCCAGAATTTCTGAATGTGTTGAGAGTCACAATTCAGAGGGTACTTTTCCTGATGCTTATTCTAAAAGAACTGGTCTAAAAAGACAAGCATCAACATTTTTACAAACTCTCGCTGAGAATCTTTCCACCTCTTCCGGGGAGAGGGAGTTTTCAGATGAATTTAAATATGACAATTGTCAATCCTCTGATAACGATTCAGATTATTCTGATTTCAACAACTTTATTAAATTTAAAAGACGTAAAAAATCTTTTCCTGTTAATGATTCAGAAATAGTTTTTCTCGACTCCCTTGGTAAACCTAGATTTAAACCAGAGGAGGTTAAGCATCCCAGATTCTCGGAGTGGTTTCCTTCCTCAGGTGTTGCAGAATATATTAATTTTTATTTAAGGCATCCCTTATTGCTAGAAGTTCATAGTAAACTTTGTGCCGAATGTCCTCGCCCCTCCCTCCCTCCCAGGTAACTCCTCTGTCACTACTGACATTGACTCACAAATTTTAAAATTCCTGGATCTAGCATTAAATGAGGATCTGACAAATTACTTAAGTCTTGTCAAGACAAGCTTTTAGATATTTCTGGCTCCTTGTCAAAGTTATTTGAATTGACTGAGGATTCTGTTATAAATAATTCTACAATTGATCCTCAAATCATCATAGAGTATGTTCAAAGAGCCTTTGTTTTATTATGCAATGCCAATACTGCTATAGCTTGCGAACACAGAAGGTCCATTCTGCGCAGGCTAGACCCGAAATTGTCAGATTTCGCCAATAATGAGACATCTACAGATCCTAATGGCCTTCTCTTTGGAGAGGTATATCTGAAAAAACTCAGTGACTATACTAAAACTTTTTCTAGTTTGTCTAAAACTAAAGCCACTGTAAAAAAAAGACCCTCTTCCAAAATCCACGCTCCTCTTTTTGATAGGGCCGGAAAAAGAAAGTATCGTTTTCCCGACCATCAACCCTTCATCTCTAGACCCCAATTTTATCAGCAGCAACAACAATTTGTTTCCCCCTTTCTTCCCCACAAGAGCCTGCTTCTGGCACAGAGGTGCAAGATCAAGAGGTCACCTTAGAACCCCTTCAGGTAATTTCTCTTCTTCCTCCCTTTTCTCTTTTTTCCCTAAAAAAGATGGGTGGTCGACTGGCTCATTTTCTTCCAAATTGGTCTCTAATAACATCAGACCCCTGGATTCTTCAGACTGTCTCTGGAGTCCTTATAGATTTTATTTCCTTTCCCATCCAAATTGTTTGTCCTCGTCCAATTTTATTTTCAAATTGAGATCTTCAAGCAACAGATTCAGAGATTTCCTCTCTAATTTTAAAACAAGCTATAGAACCCGTTCTTGTAGATGAAGACAGCTACATAAGCAATATTTTCTTAGTAAAGAAGAAAAATGGACAATTTCGACCAGTCATCGATCTGAAAACTCTAAATCATTATGTAACTTATCAACATTTCAAGATGAAAGGTATCCATCTTCTGAGGGACTCTTTACTGGACAAGGATTGACTTGTTCGATTAGACCTCAAGGATGCATACCTTACCGTTCCTATACATTCTTCCCACAGGAGATTTTTGTTTCTTCTGGAACCAAACTCTTTGACAATTCACTTGCCTTCCATTCAGCCTTTCATCCGCTCCATGGATTTTCACGAAAATTCTGAAACCAGTCATAGCCTGGCTAAGATTCAGAGGAATACGCCTGATAGTTTATCTGGATGACATTCTTATCATGAATCAAGTCCCCTCCACTCTTTTTCTTCACTTGAACCTCACTTGTTCTCTTCTAGAGAATTTGGGATCCATTATCAGCAAAGAAATATCCTCTCTTCTCCCGTCTCAATCCATTGTTTTCTTTGGATTTCAGCTCAACACTTTAAGTCTCCCAATAGAGAAATTGAAGAACATCAAAAAGGAGATTTCCTCTCTTTTGAAGAAAACTTGCTTTCCTCTTCGCTTATTAGCCCATATCATCGGTCTACTCTCGTCTTCCATTCAAACCATCTTTCCAGCCCCTCTACATTATCGGGCTCTTCAACGCTTGAAAATATCTCACCTTCAAAGAGGTTTCTCTTATCAACATTGGATTTCCTTATCCCCAGAAGCCAAAAAAGAACTCATCTGGTGGATTCAAAACATAGAGGCATGGAACGGCAAAGGAATCTTTGGTTCTGTTCCAGATTTTGTCATAGAATCGGACGCAAGTAACTCCGGCTGGGGAACACGTTGCGGTTCCACAATCACAGGTGGCAAATGGACCTTTCTAGAATCCAATCTTCATATCAACTGCAAAGAACCTCTGGCGGGATCCTTTGCAATTCAGAGTTTTCTCAAGTCCAACCTTCCTACTTCTTCTTTGCATGGACAACCTTTCGGCAGTTCGATATCTAAAACGTTTAGGAGGCACAAAATCAAAACCTCTATCAGATCTTACAAAAAATTTCATTCACTTTTGCCTCGACAAGAATATTTCTATTTCAGCGGAATTTATTCTGGGTCTATCCAATCAGGCTGCAGATTGGGGTTATCGCTATTTGAAGGACTCCAGCGATTGGAAATTGGACAGGAGTATTTTCCTAGAGATTTCTTCTCTCAGGGGCCCTTTCCTTCTCAACCTTTTTGCCTCTCGTTCCAATTTTAAAGTCAGACTCTTTTTCAGCTGGAGACCGGACCCAGGCGCTTCTTCCGTGGACGCTTTCCTTCAAGTGTGGCCCCCTTCAGGAGTTTACACCTTTCCCCCCTTTTCAATGATTGCTCAGACTCTGGCTTATCTCTGCACGAACCCAATATTTCTTCTCCTGATCACCCCCCCCTGTGGCCATCCCAGTCTTGATACCCTTCTCTTCTGGAACTCTCTTTAATTCCTCCCCTACTTCTTCCTTCCCTCTCTCATCTCCTCCTAGATCCCCTGGGATTCCCTCACCCCCTGTTGCTTTCCAAATCTCTAACTCTTGTTGCTTGGATACTTTCAGGGGATCTTGGTCTCTTGATGGACTTTCGGAACGAGTTGATCTTTATTACAAGACTCTTGGGCTCCTGGAACCAAAAGATGTTATCTCTCAGCTTGGGCCAAGTGGTCTGGCTGATGTGTCCAGAGGGATTTGGATCCCTTTTATGCTCCTTTGAATTTTATTTTAGATTATTTCTCTTTTCTTTTTTAATCAGGTCTTGCCTATAGATCTATCAATATAGCTCATTCTGCTATTTCTGCTGGTCACGTCCTTCTTAATAATACCCCTGTTGGGAAAATCCATCAGGTCTCCTCTGACTTCTATATACTCTTTCTTTTGGGACGTAAATTTGGTTTTGTCCTTCCTTAGAAATTGGCCTTCTTACTATCTTCTTTCTCTCAAACAGCTGTCAGCTAAACTTGCCACTCCTCTCTTTTTGCAGAGTTTCTGATGTTTGTGCCATTGATATTAATTCTCAAATATTTTCTCCTTTTGGTGTCACCTTTATCCTTTCTAAAAGAACTAAATGTCTTTCTCAATCTATTTTTTATCCTTATTTCTCTGATCATCCTAAATTGTGTGTTGTTCTTTGTCTGAAAGAGTATTTGTCTCGTACTCAACCTTTACTTCATTCTTCGTCTTCTCAACTTCTCATCTCTTTCTTTTTTCCCTTTCAAACCTGTCTCCTCTACTTCTATTGCCAGGTAGGTAAAGTGGATTATGCTTCTTTCTGGTATGGTAGAATCTTTTTCGGCTCACTCCGTTCGTGGAGCTTCTGCCTCTAAAGCCTTTTTAAAATCATCTTCCCTCCAAGATATTTTAAATGCAGCAGACTGGTCTTCAGACTCCACCTTTAGACAATTTTATTTTAAACCTATTAATAACGCTGCTTTTTCTTTAATTTCATGATCCTTTTTTGCTTTAAAGTAGCAAAATATGAGTATCTGGTCTTGAAAAAAATTCGGATTATCCTAGCTTTAGTGTAGCTATAATCTAGATTTTATTAAAGAAACAGAGAAGAATATTTTCCCACCCTGGCAATCTTTCTGTTTCCTCCCAGTATTTTTTTTTTTTTAAATAATTTTTTTTATTGAGGTACTGCATATCAAATATATAACATAATAAGCCTTATTTTCTTTTTGAATGAAGAAAAACAGTTACAAACAAGATTGAAGAAAACATTTTGACAGTTATATAGAACAATAGTGGTAGGCTAATGAAACCTCAGTTTTTCTGTAAAGTAGCATATATGACTGACCAGGAGGAAACATAGTCTCAGGCCCAATGGACCAGCATTGCAAAAAAGGAAAATAACTAAAAATAACTAATGGTCAGGTAAGCAGCTCTTTAAGAGCTTCCAAAATAGAAGGAATGCGTCTATAGCAAGGGGGGGGGGGGGAATATTCAGCGGGTAAGCACCGCTCTAAATAAGGGGGAGAGAGTGGAGGGCGGAGCCATAGGTTATATTGGTGTTAACAAGTTTCTCAGGCAGTCATTATTATAGTTGTATTCTATGAGTTCCCATAAGTAGAGATCTGAAAATGGTCCCTGTACTTTTGCATATAGAAAGATTAATATTACATCCTAGTGTAGCTATTCTCAAAGAGGAATATCAGGATGAGTGCATTGTATGATATAAGGTATAAGATATATGACCTAAGATAAGATAGAAGATGGGATTTAGGGGCTTCTGAATGAGCTCCTCTCCTGGGGATATGCCAGCTATAGGCGATGTAGGAGAAGGGAGCAGGGGTATGACCCGCCGGCAACAAGTACCGGCGGGAAAGGGAGGAGAGGAGCCCAATAAAGATAAGTGATGTGCACTGGTAGTGAGGTGATACTGTGTGGGAAACTACAAATCTACCAAATAAGGATCTGTATAGCATTGTGACTATATACTTGCTGTGACTGTTAGTGGTAATAGGCTATGTGATACTACAATAGGTACTAGTATATGAAAGGTTATCCCAGCGATATGTCAAGGTTGTAGTGTAACCTATGTGCTCAGTCTCTATCTACTGAGCCTTAAGGACTATTAGAGACATGATAGTTATCCCAGAATGACTATACAAATGTCTTACACTGTGGTACAGAGTATGCGGGTACTGTAATTTTCTTGGGTGTTAAGTACTATGTCCATTCGCGATACACAAATCGCCCCAATATGTGTAAAACAAATACTAAGCTATGCATGTTTCAAGTGGCGAACTAAAGCAATATGCGTTACTGCGTATAAAGATGGATCAGTGTATTGAGGAGTAAGTGTTTCAGATATATGGAAGGTCACATCTGCAGCTGTCTACTATATAGTTAAATTCTAATCACATTGTGTACAATATTAAAGGATGTAGTAAGTGGTAGTGCACCAATATGCATACTATAAAACACTTGGCGACAATATAGAGAATATGAATGATTCAGCCCTTTCTAGTATGCACCTTGCATAGTATACCTCTCTATGAACTGTTATTATCTAGATTAAGGTTAATAATAGCATCAGTATGCATATTGTCAATAGTACAGTAATAGTCATATTAACACTATGCATATAGTTAAAGGTTAGGTAATGAAAACTTACATCTAAGATTACTAAGTTGTGCACACACTGGAGATAGCATGCTTGAGGGCAAATGTGGGAATACATCATATGTGTATAAGTACAGCCTTCACTAGCTCGAGTACTTAGAGAAAAGGAGCGTACAGACATTTCACCTAGATCTAATTTCATTCGATACCTATGGGTAGGACTGTAAATATAAAACAAACATATGTCTTTCCAATTTTACAATAAATTCTCTATGGCATATAAGAGAACTAGGCCCCACAACAGAACTATGTAAAATTAGATATCCTGAAAGATGTAGGAGATAGGAGCAAGTGGTGTGGAAAAGGATATAAATAGATTTGCTATTCTCCAAAATACAGTTTTCTAAAAATTAAGGGAGCATCATAGTAAACATTTCCAAGGGTTAACTTTACATTGAGAATGCAGAACTTTGAGGGTAATAAAGTACATGGGGGGTAGTAACAATAAATCCAGAGGTAAAGAACAGCAACATTAATACCAATGCAAGCATACAACTAAAGATATGCAGTAGTAGTCAGTCTGTAGAGAACAAATGCAATAGATAAGAGGGAACTCTGCAAAGGATTTCAGTGCCAGTTTTGTCGAGATCTGCTACAGTTAAGAGAAAGTCATCCTATACCCCCTTTCTCCAAATAGCTGCTATGGTGCTTATAAAGGTGTTTTCTCAGTGACTTAATGTTGTCACGAATATGTCTCCATAAACGGAGGGTGTCAGACAAATTCAATTCCTGTACCCGGACCTCCCTGTGTGAAGTTAACAGAAACTTCGGTCCCGCAAAAGCCTTAGGTGAGAGGAGCTTTATAAGTTCTGATGTACCAAGGTCGGGGGCTTCCCCACTATATATCAGCATTGTGTCTCTTAAGTCTGGGAACTCACCGAGGACCAAGTTTTCCTGAATGGAGAGCTGAAGGTCTGCACAAGATGCGTGTGGAGCGGGACCTGTAAATGGTGATGCGACATTGAAAGGCTGTAACTTAGAGCCAGCTTGTGCCCAATTTCCTCCAGTGACCGGCCGCATCACTGGAGAGCTAGAGGTTAGTGTCTCTGTGTCCGCCTTAGGAATAGGAAGTTGTGCCGCCATCACATAGTATTCGGAGCATGACAGTATAAAGTATGGGGTTGTCTTGCTATTATGTCGCCTTTCTAGGCTAACTTGCCCCCCGATATCAGCAGTATAGGGTCCAACTTGCTCCGTCTCTCCACATGGCCCAGATAAGGGCTGTGGCAGAACATCGGTTGTAGTCTCATCTGGTTTGCCGCCATGCTCGCCTCTCAATGTTCTCACGAGGGAACCAAAATGTCCATCCATCTTATGTGCCAGCTGTTGCAAGAGATCAGCAATCTCCATCATAGTAATATAAAGGAACTTTGTCCCCTTCAGGTATTTATATGTCTAGGCAGTAATACAGGAAGCTTGCTGATTCTCTGTGTACCCTGCTCAGGTTGAGATCCAAAAAGTGCCGAATAGGCCTCAGAATGCAGCGTTGTTGTGTGGTGAATCCCGAATATGTTTAAAGGGACACTGTACCCAAAAAATTTATTTCATGATTCAGATTGAGCATGAAATTTTAAGCAATTTTCTAATTTACTCCTATTATCAAATTTTCTTCATTCTCTTGGTATCTTTATTTGAAATGCAAGAATGTAAGTTTAGATGCCGGCCCATTTTTGGTGAACAACCTGGGTTGTCCTTGCTGATTGGTGGATAAAATGAATCCACCAATAAAAAAGTGCTGTCCAGAGTACTGAAACCAAAAAAAAGCTTAGATGCTTTCTTTTTCAAATAATGATAGCAAGAGAACGAAGAAAAATTGATAATAGGAGTAAATTAGAAAGTTGCTTAAAATTGCATGCTCTATCTGAATTACAAAAGAAAAAAATTGGGTACAGTGTCCCTTTAAGCCAGAAAAGGAAAATTACAGGTTTCACTCACTCTTCCAGTAATCAAATTTATTTTATGCGTCGTTTAGAGATGTTAATATAGCATTTTGATTAGTTAATGCTTTAGTTATAGCTGGAGCTCCAGATAACTGCGTCAGCTTGCTTCAGCTGTTGGCTCCGCCCCCTTCTCCTCCCAGTATTTAAATTATATTTGATTTGTTTATTAATATATATTTTTATTTCCAGCATCCACCTCTCAAAACATCTCCTTCAACTGATTTGGATTCTTCTTTCACTCCTCAAAATCTACGTCATCTGCCAAAATTCTCCTCCAGCATAGGCAGATTCCCAGAAGAATCCTCTCCTGCCTCAACCTCAAGTTTCTCCATCCTGTCTTCAAAATTATTTTGATTTTCTGTTATTGGTTGTTCATGTTCCAGTTGTTATGGTGCTGTAATATGTTCCTACTTTTAATGTCCTTTTTACCTATTCACATCAAACAAGAAAGAGGAGGTATTGGTGCGCTCTGGACTGTTTATGGACATTATGAGTATGCTGATTGGCTGATATCATCCATGGCTTTGCCCTTATTGGTTCTTTTGTTTTCTCTGTTGTTTCACATGTTTTACGTTTACTAATGTTATCACTGTATACTTTAAAAAGCTGTCAGAGCAGTAAATTGAAAGTAATGCAAAATATTAATCTCTGTGTCTTTAATAAAATTTAGATTACAGCTACATTAAAGCTAGGATAATCAGAATTTTTCTTAAGACTTCATGGTTTTCCATTACATGCTCATAAAATATTGAGCATGACTGATGAAGATGTATTTTCACAATTAGTACTGGTAGAAAATCCTATATCCAAACTGCTTGGGACCGGAAAAGCTTTGGATTTCGTAATAGTTTGGATTTTGGAGAGGGGATGGAACCAAGTGTAAACAACATCTTATGTCATTAAGGCAATATTAACATGTCAGAATACAGCTTATACATGTAACCTAAAGGTAGTTTTATATTGTTTATAATACTTTTTGTATACATATTACCCACAGAAAGGTAATATTTGTTGTTTTAAATAATATAGACTATCATTTGCATTTTAGAGCACACAAATTCAAACCAAAGACACAGGCAGAGAAGACTGTGACTTACAGGCTGGGAAAAATAGTAATTTTTGATAATTTTATTTAAAAAAAATAAGTACATTAAAAAAAAGCTTGCATTTCAGAATAAGTTTGGATTTTGGAATTCTGGATTTAGGGATTTGTAACTGAACTGCTTTTAGAGTTTCCATAGTGAGTCTATTTTTTTTATGACTCCATTACATGCTTATCAAACTGAAGTTATACTCTACACAACATGAACTAGATCATTTTCAGGATGTTGTCAACATAGATGTGCAAGTCATCACATTGTTGGAATATTGCTACCCGATCTGAGAGGGAAACATTTTTTAGCATTCCAGTCCTCAATGTTCTGACATGAGTACATTTTTCAAACAACATATTTTCATTTACACTTATCACAAGTGCATATTCAGAAAATAAATCAAAAGATGCTGCCACATCACTGCACTTTTTAAAAACTGACCCATGGCACTTTTTAATAGCTTCATTATGGCAACACTAGTTTTTTTAATATATTCAGCACAATTGTCAAATAAAGAATCAGTGGTGTTTGGATATCAAAGCCTCATCTTCTACTTTTTGGAGGCGCTTCCTATCATCAGAGGTAAAAAATCTGTCTTCCTGCTGACGAGACTTTCACACAGGTTGTCACTCAAACTAGAAACTTAAATCAACAACAGTTCTGATTGCAACTGTCTTATAGTTCCATGATAAACATCAAGTTGGTCAGTAAGAAATTTAAGCCATAACAATGTAATTAGGCTAAAGAAGAATTAAATTAAAATGCATCAACATTTATCAATGGAGAGAAAGTATGAGATTTCTCCAACATAGGTGTGTCCGGTCCACGGCGTCATCCTTACTTGTGGGATATTCTCTTCCCCAACAGGAAATGGCAAAGAGCCCAGCAAAGCTGGTCACATGATCCCTCCTAGGCTCCGCCTACCCCAGTCATTCTCTTTGCCGTTGTACAGGCAACATCTCCACGGAGATGGCTTAGAGTTTTTTAGTGTTTAACTGTAGTTTTTATTATTCAATCAAGAGTTTGTTATTTTAAAATAGTGCTGGTATGTACTATTTACTCTGAAACAGAAAAGAGATGAAGATTTCTGTTTGTATGAGGAAAATGATTTTAGCAACCGTTACTAAAATCCATGGCTGTTCCACACAGGACTGTTGAGAGGAATTAACTTCAGTTGGGGGAACAGTGAGCAGTCTTTTGCTGCTTGAGGTATGACACATTCTAACAAGACGATGTAATGCTGGAAGCTGTCATTTTCCCTATGGGATCCGGTAAGCCATTTTTATTCAGACAGTAAATAAGGGCTTCACAAGGGCTTATTAAGACTGTAGACATTTTCTGGGCTAAATCGATCATATTTACACATATTTAGCCTTGAGGAATCATTTAATCTGGGTATTTTTTGTAAAATAATACGGCAGGCACTGTTTTAGACACCTTATTCTATAGGGGCTTTCCCTAATCATAGTCAGAGCCTCATTTTCGCGCCGGTATGGCGCACTTGTTTTTGAGAACAGCATGACATGCAGCTGCATGTGTGTGGAGCTCTGATACATAGAAAAGTCTTTCTGAAGGCATCATTTGGTATCGTATTCCCCTTTGGGCTTGGTTGGGTCTCAGCAAAGCAGATTCCAGGGACTGTAAAGGGGTTAAATATAAAAACGGCTCCGGTTCCGTTATTTTAAGGGTTAAAGCTTCCAAATTTGGTGTGCAATACTTTTAAGGCTTTAAGACACTGTGGTGAAATTTTGGTGAATTTTGAACAATTCCTTCATACTTTTTCGCAATTGCAGTAATAAAGTGTGTTCAGTTTAAAATTTAAAGTGACAGTAACGGTTTTATTTTAAAACGTTTTTTGTGCTTTGTTATCAAGTTTATGCCTGTTTAACATGTCTGAACTACCAGATAGATTGTGTTCTGACTGTGGGGAAGCCAAGGTTCCTTCTCATTTAAATAGATGTGATTTATGTCATAAAAAATTTAGTAAAAATGATGCCCAAGATGATTCCTCAAGTGAGGGGAGTAAGCATGGTACTGCATCATCCCCTCCTTCGTCTACACCAGTCTTGCCCATACAGGAGGCCCCTAGTACATCTAGCGCGCCAATACTCCTTACTATTCAACAATTAACGGCTGTAATGGATAATTCTATCAAAAACATTTTAGCCAATATGCCCACTTATCAGCGAAAGCGCGACTGCTCTGTTTTAGAAAATACTGAAGAGCATGAGGACGCTGATGATATTGTTTTGTCTGAGGGAGAAATTTCAGATTCAGGAAAAATTTCTCAACAAGCTGAACCTGATGTGATTACTTTTAAATTTAAGTTGGAACATCTCCGCGCTCTGCTTAAGGAGGTGTTATCCAATTTGGATGATTGTGATTATCTGGTCATTCCAGAAACACTATGTAAAATGGACAAGTTCCTAGAGGCCCCGGGGCCCCCCGAAGCTTTTCCTATACTCAAGCGGGTGGCGTACATTGTTAATAAAGAATGGGACAGGCCCGGTATACCTTTCGTACCTCCCCCCATATTTAAAAAATTGTTTCCTATAGTCGACCCCAGAAAGGACTTATGGCAGACAGTCCCCAAGGTCGAGGGGGTGGTTTCTACTCTAAACAAGCGCACCACTATACCCATAGAAGATAGTTGTGCTTTCCAAGATCCTATGGATAAAAAATTAGAAGGTTTGCTAAAAAAGATGTTTGTTCAGCAAGGTTACCTTCTGCAACCAATTGCTTGCATTGTCCCTGTCACTACAGCCGCGTGTTTCTGGTTCGATGAGCTAGAAAAGGCGATTATTAGTAATTCTTCTTCTTATGAGGAGATTATGGACAGAATTCGTGCTCTTAAATTGGCTAATTCTTTCACCCTAGACGCCACCTTGCAATTGGCTAGGTTAGCGGCGAAAAATTCTGGGTTTGCTATTGTGGCGCGCAGAGCGCTTTGGTTAAAATCTTGGTCAGCGGATGCGTCTTCCAAGAACAAATTGTTTGACATTCCTTTCAAGGGGAAAACACTGTTTGGTCCTGACTTGAAAGAGATTATCTCTGATATCACTGGGGGCAAGGGCCACGCCCTTCCTCAGAATAGGTCTTTCAAGGCCAAAAATAAACCTAATTTTCGTCCCTTTCGCAGAAACGGACCAGCCCCAAGTGCTACGTCCTCTAAGCAGGAGGGTAATACTTCTCAAGCCAATCCAGCCTGGAGACCAATGCAAGGCTGGAACAAAGGAAAGCAGGCCAAGAAACCTGCCACTGCTCCCAAGACAGCATGAGATGCGGGCCCCCGATCCGGGACCGGATTTGGTGGGGGGCAGACTCTCTCTCTTCACTCAGGCTTGGGCAAGAGATGTTCTGGATCCTTGGGCGCTAGAAATAGTCTCCCAAGGTTATCTTCTGGAAGTGATTCATCCTGTTCCATTAAAAGAACGAGGGATGGGGTTCTACTCCAATCTGTTCGTAGTTCCCAAAAAAGAGGGAACGTTCAGACCAATCTGAGATCTCAAGATCCTAAACAAGTTTCTCAAGGTTCCATCGTCCAAAATGGAAACCATTCGAACAATCCTTCCATCCAGGAGGGTCAATTCTTGACCACGGTGGATTTAAAGGATGCGTATCTACATATTCCTGTCCACAAGGAACATCATAGGTTCCTAAGGTTCGCATTCCTGGACAAGCATTACCAGTTCGTGGCGCTTCCTTTCGGATTAGCCACTGCTTCAAGGATTTTCACAAAGGTACTAGGGTCCCTTCTGGCGGTGCTAAGACCAAGGGGCATTGCTGTAGTACCTTATTTGGACGACATTCTGATTCAAGCGTCGTCCCTTCCTCAAGCAAAGGCTCACACGGACATAGTCCTGGCCTTTCTCAGATCTCACGGATGGAAAGTGAACGTGGAAAAGAGTTCTCTATCTCCGTCGACAAGAGTTCCCTTCTTGGGAACAATAATAGACTCCTTAGAAATGAGGATTTTTCTGACAGAGACCAGAAAAACAAAACTTCTAAACTCTTGTCGGATACTTCATTCCGTTCCTCTTCCTTCCATAGCGCAGTGCATGGAAGTGATAGGTTTGATGGTAGCGGCAATGGACATAGTTCCTTTTGCGCGCATTCATCTAAGACCATTACAACTGTGTATGCTCAGTCAGTGGAATGGGGACTATACAGACTTGTCTCCGAAGATACAAGTAAATCAGAGGACCAGAGACTCACTCCGTTGGTGGCTGTCCCTGGACAACCTGTCACAAGGGGTGACCTCCCGCAGACCAGAGTGGGTCATTGTCACGACCGACGCCAGTCTGATGGGCTGGGGCGCGGTCTGGGGATCCCTGAAAGCTCAGGGTCTTTGGTCTCGGGAAGAATCTCTTCTACCGATAAATATTCTGGAACTGAGAGCGATATTCAATGCTCTCAAGGCTTGGCCTCAGCTAGCGAGGGCCAAGTTCATACGGTTTCAATCAGACAACATGACGACTGTTGCGTACATCAACCATCAGGGGGGAACAAGGAGTTCCCTGGCGATGGAAGAAGTGACCAAAATAATTCAATGGGCGGAGACTCGCTCCTGCCACCTGTCTGCAATCCACATCCCAGGAGTGGAAAATTGGGAAGCGGATTTTCTGAGTCGTCAGACATTGCATCCGGGGGAGTGGGAACTCCATCCGGAAATCTTTGCCCAAATCACTCAACTGTGGGGCATTCCAGACATGGATCTGATGGCCTCTCGTCAGAACTTCAAAGTTCCTTGCTACGGGTCCAGATCCAGGGATCCCAAGGCGACTCTAGTAGATGCACTAGTAGCACCTTGGACCTTCAAACTAGCTTATGTATTCCCGCCGTTTCCTCTCATCCCCAGGCTGGTAGCCAGGATCAATCAGGAGAGGGCGTCGGTGATCTTGATAGCTCCTGCGTGGCCACGCAGGACTTGGTATGCAGATCTGGGGAATATGTCATCGGCTCCACCATGGAAGCTACCTTTGAGACGAGACCTTCTTGTTCAAGGTCCGTTCGAACATCCGAATCTGGTCCCACTCCAGCTGACTGCTTGGAGATTGAACGCTTGATCTTATCAAAGCGAGGGTTCTCAGATTCTGTTATTGATACTCTTGTTCAGGCCAGAAAGCCTGTAACTAGAAAAATTTACCACAAAATATGGAAAAAATATATCTGTTGGTGTGAATCTAAAGGATTCCCTTGGGACAAGGTACAGATTCCTAGGATTCTATCCTTTCTTCAAGAGGATTGGAGAAAGGATTATCTGCAAGTTCCTTGAAGGGACAGATTTCTGCCTTGTCTGTGTTACTTCACAAAAAGCTGGCAGCTGTGCCAAATGTTCAAGCCTTTGTTCAGGCTCTGGTTAGAATCAAGCCTGTTTACATACCTTTGACTCCTCCTTGGAGTCTCAACTTAGTTCTTTCAGTTCTTCAGGGGGTTCCGTTTGAACCCTTACATTCCGTTGATATTAAGTTATTATCTTGGAAAGTTTTGTTTTTGGTTGCAATTTCTTCTGCTAGAAGAGTTTCAGAATTATCTGCTCTGCAGTGTTCTCCTCCTTATCTGGTGTTCCATGCAGATAAGGTGGTTTTACGTACTAAACCTGTTTTTTTTTTCCAAAAGTTGTTTCTAACAAAAACATTAACCAGGAGATAGTTGTGCCTTCTTTGTGTCCGAAACCAGTTTCGAAGAAGGAACGTTTGTTGCACAATTTGGATGTTGTTCGCGCTCTAAAATTCTATTTAGATGCTACAAAGGATTTTAGACAAACATCTTCCTTGTTTGTTGTTTATTCTGGTAAAAGGAGAGGTCAAAAAGCAACTTCTACCTCTCTCTCTTTTTGGATTAAAAGCATCATCAGATTGGCTTACGAGACTGCCGGACGGCAGCCTCCTGAAAGAATCACAGCTCATTCCACTAGGGCTGTGGCTTCCACATGGGCCTTCAAGAACGAGGCTTCTGTTGATCAGATATGTAGGGCAGCGACTTGGTCTTCACTGCACACTTTTACCAAATTTTACAAGTTTGATACTTTTGCTTCTTCTGAGGCTATTTTTTGGGAGAAAGGTTTTGCAAGCCGTGGTGCCTTCCATTTAGGTGACCTGATTTGCTCCCTCCCTTCATCCGTGTCCTAAAGCTTTGGTATTGGTTCCCACAAGTAAGGATGACGCCGTGGACCGGACACACCTATGTTGGAGAAAACAGAATTTATGTTTACCTGATAAATTACTTTCTCCAACGGTGTGTCCGGTCCACGGCCCGCCCTGGTTTTTTAATCAGGTCTGATAATTTATTTTCTTTAACTACAGTCACCACGGTATCATATGGTTTCTCCTATGCAAATATTCCTCCTTAACGTCGGTCGAATGACTGGGGTAGGCGGAGCCTAGGAGGGATCATGTGACCAGCTTTGCTGGGCTCTTTGCCATTTCCTGTTGGGGAAGAGAATATCCCACAAGTAAGGATGACGCCGTGGACCGGACACACCGTTGGAGAAAGTAATTTATCAGGTAAACATAAATTCTGTTTTTAGCTCAGTTAAATACCAACCCAACCCCAGAAGAGCAGGAAACAAAGACATCATCATCTTTTTGTGTGGCTTTGCACTCCATGAGGTCAATTTACCATTGTTTGGCAGACATGATACGCTGTAGGTGAACTGCTTGTGCAATGCCACCCCCTGCAGATTCACGGCCAATCGTCCGCTAGCAGGGGGTGTCAATCAACTCGATCGTATTGGATCAGGCGGATTGATGTCCGCAGCCTCAGAGACGGCGGACGAGTTAAGGAGCAGCGGTCTTAACACCGCTGCTTCTTATCTCCTGTTTCTGGCAAGACTGAAGGCTTGCGCAGAAACAGGGGGATCATTTGGCCCTTGAAAATTTTGCCCCCATATCTGCATATTCTCAAACTTTTTAAAGACATAGTCCTAATGGTGTAAATATCAAAGTACATGAAGATTTTATAGAGCAAAACTTATTAGAAGGCAATTTGCAGCTGTTATGTAACACATGAGCACCACACCCAGCCCCCATTGTGTTTTCCTTCAGCTTCTTTGGTAACCTTTGAAAAATATACTCATTTAAGATTCTTTCCATGTAGAAAACCAGAGTCTCAATCTTAAATTTGAAAAATTTGTGAATTCTAGAAGTTAAATTTGGGATGCCTTCTCTAGGATAAAAAAAATAGACTAGAAGTGGAGAAATTTTCAGGGCTTTGTGCTTGGATTTATTGATCATTACTGAGATGTACTTTGCATTACTACGTTTTTTAGTAAACCTTTTCAAAACATGTGCAGACAATTCATATACAACAATTGCCTTATGTTTTGTCATGGCATCTGTGAACTTCAGCCTACAAAAAAGTTTATGTACAATTAGAGATGTACAGCCCATTGAACAGAAACTGTAATAATGAAACACAGAGTGATAGACAAAAGAACCTTCTTTGGCAGCTAACTTCAATTCAGATGCACCTACTTTGAAGTCCTCCACCTGCAACTGAAAACACTGCATGGCAAATTGTGCATTCCACTTTATCATTTAATTTGGTTTCTTTTATAAAAGGAAAATATGATCCCAGGACATCAGTAAATATTCCTATTTTTTATCTAAAAAGTTTTATTTACTTTTTTGTATAAGGAAATAATACACAAATTGGATAAAAAATCAACACATATTTGTTCATATATGAATATATATCATTAAAGAATTAGCGATAATGAAATGGTTACACATAAGTAAATGATTATGTTTGACATGGTAGTATTAATAGGATAACTGTTAGAAGTCCCTGATTTCAGAGATTAAGAAAGCAATACTTGCAACACATGCCCATATATAGGGTCAAAGTAAATGATTGGATATGTGTGGAGCATAGTGGCGAGGTCACTGCTTGAAATCTAAGAATCTCAAAGAGAAGAAAAGAAGGGCTTATCATTGAATGTTAAACAAATGAGTAAAGGGAGTATTTAAATGCCTCAAAGTTAGTAGGCTAGATTTAGATGGAATGTGTTCTATTCTCCCAGAAGAATTCGACTTGAGAAAAGAAGTCACGTCTTCTATTATGGGTGTAAGTCAATCGTTCTAATAATTGTATTAAGTATCATTTTGGATTACAATTTCTTGTTGAATTCAGACACTGGGGTATATTTATCATAGTGCGAGCAGACATGATACGATGTAGCGTATGATGTCCGCTGCAAATTGATAAATGTTGACAACATACGCTGTCAGCATTTATCATTGCACCAGCAGTTCTTGTGAACTGCTTGTGCAATGCTGCCCCCTGCAGATTTGCGGCCAATCGGCCGCTAGCAGGGGGTGTCAATCAACACGATCATATTCGATTGGGTTGATTTCTGTCCGTGGCCTCAGAGCAGGTGGACAAGTTATGGAGCAGCTGTCTTTAGGCCACTGCTTTATAACTTCTGTTTCCGGTGAGCCTGAAGGCTCGCTGGAAACAAGGGGCATCAAGCTCCATACGGAGCTTGAAAAAATCGGCCCTTTAACATCTAAACCAGTTTCTTGGGAGAAGTGAAACTAACTGGAGATGTTATCTATCTGAACAGAGCTTCAAAGGATTAAACCAGTTTCTTAAGAATGGTATCTCTTTGCAAATATGTACTAGACTGGAATATAACAGATGGTATTTCTGAACAGAACTTCCAAGTATGTCCTTATCACAGAGCTAAAGGCTTATGAAGTCCTTGGGAGGGTCAGTACCATAACAACTTCATATCATTCCTGGAACTTCAAAGGACGTATATAGCCTATGTTCTTATAAAAGGGTCATACACAGCATTGTCCAACATCAAAGGAGGCTAACAGCTTATGCCCTGGAGTCCTGTCAAATGTCATTTATTGGATAAGGGTGACACCTACAGGTAGCTGACTACTTTTTCTGAGATTTATCAACTGGACATTAATTTAAGGGACACTGTACCCAAAAATTTTCTTTTGTGATTCAGATTGAGCATGACATTTTAAGCAACTTTCTAATTTACTCCTATTATCAAATGTTCTTCATTCTCTTGGTATCTTTATTTGAAATGCAAGAATGTAAGTTTAGATGCTGGCCCATTTTTGGTGAACAACCTGGGTTGTCCTTGTTGATTGGTGGATAAATTCATCCACCAATAAAAAAGTGCTGTCCAGAGTACTGAAACAAAAAAAAGCTTAGATGCCTTCTTTTTCAAATAATAATAGCAAGAGAATGAAGAAAAATTGATAATAGGAGTAAATTAGAAAGTTGCTTAAAATTGCATGCTCTTTCTGAATTACAAAAGAAAACATTTGGGTTCAGTGTCCCTTTAAGCATTTGATTGGCTGGGAATGTCTTCATGGTGTGATTGTTTGGCTATAAATATGTTTTGAGAAGCAGCTTGGAAGAAGGAAAAAGGAAGGACAAATACACCTAGGTAAGAGAGATACTTCATCTTCCTTTGCATGCACACACCCACAGGCATTAGTTTATAGTGTAGATAGATTAGAAAAATAAAGCCTTGTATGTTAGACGCTTCTCTCACCACTCATGTATAAAACTGTCATTTAATAAATGCATTATTATTTATAAGACTGGTGTAAGTATCATTCTTTAAATAAGGTAAATGGTATAAAAAGGAAAAGCCTTACACAGATTTTAGTCACTGACCCATATATTAGAAAAATGGCTTTTTCACAATGATAAAGTGTATTCCACCAATTAATGCCACTGTTCGTATGTTGGTAGTCTTGTTGTTTCCAGAATTGTAGTATCAACCGTTTGGTACAATTATTCATGATTCTAAATAAAGTCAATCTGTATTTGCAAGATAAAGATGTAAGACAGTTTATTAAAAAAAAAAAAAATTGTGAGAGGGTCAGAGTAAATCTTACTCATTACATTTCCTGTATTGTACTATTTCAATAAGATTTTATCATTGGACAATCCCACCATGTATGCAAGAAAGTTCCTCTAACTGACCTGACACTGCAGGGTAAATGGTATGAAGAAGGCTGGGAGTCAAGTATCATCTCATCAACACTTTAACATTAGTTTCCATGGTCAAGGTAGATATTGCGATTTCTTTGATCCTTATCATATCCTGCTAATTTCTTGCCGCATTACCACCATTACTATTGGAGCGGGTGAACTCTTACCATTTGATGATATCATCACCCACGTGGAAGCTGTGGCTGGAGTGGTTGATGGCATGACACAAATAGATGCGGAGATATGCTGAGTTCTAAAGCCGATGCAGGAGGTGCCGGTAGAGCACAAGCATTGAGGTTACAATCCGTTAGTGTTTGTGGAAAGTACACGGATACCTTTTACCCTGAGTGGGTCAGCCGGATACAGAAGAGCACAGCAGTGGGTTCTTTAAGTCATGTTAAGGAGGCTATGGTTCTACTGTGACACAAAAGGACTGTAATTATTTTGGGAACTCACCTTTATTCTGACGAATAGTCAGTGTATTATATGTTTGAATTAATTAGCTTGGAGTCCACCCCACTATCCTTTTGTGTTTTGATTGCAGGCTTAGTAATAAGCCAAAAGACACAAGACACCCAGTCCTCCATTATCTTTATGTAAGTATATGGCAAATTGTGCTATTCTTGGAGGAACTATGCCCCATATATAATTATCCAACAAGGATTGCTGGGAGGTATGAAAGAGGTAGTGGTAAATGTAGAGTTTGGAAAAGGTATAAGAATTTCTGCAATATTATTACCATCAATGTGAATCCTACCTATCCAGGAGATGTCCAGTGAAGATACCCATGAGGAGAGTTCTATTAACAAAACCTTTTGCAATTTTTCATAGTTAAGTTGATACATCACTGATCGAGAATGTACTAAATGAATACCTAGGTATTTTAGGCTAGTGGGGTTTATCTTAAAACTAGAGGTAGTTTGATGTGGGACAATTCTTCTTCACTAGCCAATATGTTGAGTATTTCTGATTTTTGTATGTTAATGAGAAAATTAGATTTCTCTCCAAATACTTTTAGCCCTGATAATATCTTAGTTATAGAAGCAGTAGGTTGGGTCAAAGTAAACAAAGTAAACAAGACAAAAAGGGATAGTTTGTAGTTTGTATTCCCCATCTGAACCCCACATATTTTAAGATTATTACAGATCCTAAGAGCTAGTATTTTAATAAATATGGCAAAAAGCAAGGAAGACAGAGGGAACCCCTGTTTAGTACCATTTAATATAGGGAAAGAGGCTGAGAGTTCTCCTTTAACTAGAACCTTAGCTGTGGGAGCAGAATACAATGTTAAAACCCAGGAAATAAAACATATTGAGCTTGAAGTGTGAAAGGGCAGCTGCCATAAAATGCCAGTCTACCCTGTCAAATCCTTTTTCTGACCTATTGAAAGTAAAATTACAGATTACAGGCTCAGAAAGAGATTGTAGATGGTGCGTGATTTCAAGTGTGTGAAGAGAGATATCTCTAGTTTTATGTCCTGGAACAAATCCTGATTGATCAGGTTGAATAATCTTGGTAAGTAAAATGTTTAATCTGTTCACTAGAGCTTTGGCGTAAATCTTAACATTGGTATTTATTGAAGAGAAGATTCTTTAGTTCTGTGTGTGTTCTGTTGAGCTACAGGATTTAGGCAGCACCACAATGTGAGCTTCTATCATAGATTTACGAAAAGATTATTCTTTTGAAATAGAATTAAATAAATCTGTATAACAGGGGGGATTATTCTGAAAGAATTGAGGGTAATATTTTGTGGCATAACTATTGGGACTGGGAGCTCTCCCTTTCGCAACATTTTTAATTACCCTTTGGATTTCTTCAACTGTGAATGGGGCGTCTAATCGGTCCCTGTCTTCTTGAGTGATAGAAGGCAAAGGTGCTAAATAAAGGTAATAAGAGAACATAGCATTACATGAGTCTACGTCATTAATTATGTCGTTATTCTGCCCTAAATTGTATAGACAAGAATAATAATGTTGAAACTCTTCAGCATCAGCAATCTATTTATTGACTCATATCAGTACCTGAGGGTGATTTGAGGGAGTGAACATAAGCTTTTAGTTGTTTTTGAGCAATCTAGACATTAATCTGCTGTCCTTTTTACCCTCTGCAAAGAATTTCGAATACACTTTTAGAGAAGTGCACAAGTCTGGAGAAATGTATTTCAATTTTCTCTATTTTGTTAAACAGAGGAATTGGTGGGCCTTTTTTGTGGGCTTGCTCTGATTGTTGTAATGTATCTGTGAGAGATTTATAAGTTAAATTGTATTGCTTCCTAAGGTGGGATTTAAGATTGATGACGTCGCCTCTCATAAAACATTTATGAGCTTGCCAGGTGGTAACATGTGAGGTGTCTTGAGGGAGATTAACAGTAAAAAACACGATACCCAAATACGGTTACTCAAAATAGTGTAGTAAGCAAAAGTCTTTTATAAGTCAGAGTGGATCCTTGTTAATTCAAATATACGAACAGAGACCACACAGTGTTTCAATATATTCTGGGCCCTATAGTTTATTTTAAGCGCCACAGATTTTTAGTCAGTTTTAGTTTCCTAGTTGGAACTAATCTTTCTAATTTCTTCCTTTATTGATATACATCTTGAAGCAGAGTTCCTGGAATTACTGTAGCAGCCGAGGGGCTTTAAAACCTTTGTGTCTGGAAATTTAGAGCTGAGTTATAAGCTCTGTAAAGTGTGAGTAGGATTCCATTATCACAGTTTGTTTTCCTGACAGTACTCACTATTGTGTGTGTCTTTTCCTTTTAAGATACATTGCTGGAGGAATTACCCCATTGAACTTAAAGGGACAGACTACTCTTTTATGCAAATAACATATGCTTTTTTTGGAAAATCTCAAAATATATTCACTTATATTGTTCACACTATTGTTGTTTTTTTATTGATTTACTTATTTGGTGTGTGCATAGTTTAGTGACAACTGTTATTTTATTATCCGGGTACTTTGCGATGTTGGTATGCGGTGGTTTAGGAGTTAATAATCTAATGGGGTACTTTGCGCTGGGCTATATGGTGGTTTAGGGTTATTAGAGTAGGGGGCTTATGGCAATTTGGGTTAGCACGCGAGTATGGGTGTTTATTTCCGCTTTTCATGCTCCATTGAAGACTGTGGGGGAGTACTTTAAGGAAGTCGTGATATTCTAACTTCAGCTTTTTGCCTGCGTTGGGTTAGCATGTGAGCGAAAAATTTGTACTTTCAATCTTGTTTTACTACACTGCACTACACGACATGCATAAAAAGCTGAAGAGTTCTGCTCACAATCTAGCACTGTGAGTTTACAATCAATAAAAATATTAATATCCCCACACATGAAGAAAGTTGACTTAATATCGCAATTTGAGGCTGTGTTGCAGAAGGATTTTTTAGAGATTGAAAGAAGGATATCTAAAAATAAACTGTTTATAAACACTGACAAAATAGTAAACGTTTTTTGGGGCCAATCAAACATTTTAAAAATCAAATAAAGCAGAGGTAAACATAATTACATTATCAAACTGTAGGCTGAACCTTGTCAACTCCTATAATTATCTCAGTATTTGGCTTGATGCTAACCTGTCGTTTGGACATTATATTGACAAACTATTGTCCAAACTGTGCCCTACAATTGGATCCCTTTTTAGAAATAAATCCTGTCTAAATCTTGAGGTTGGGTAACGTATTGTACAACAATTGATTACGGGGATGTTGCAACTCTCTATAACTTGTTATTCCAAATTGCCCTGCAATGTGATCACAAAACTCATCATCATGATATGTTAAAAGAACTAAACTGACTCTCGCTTGACTCTAGACACGTTCTACACCTCTATTGCCTTGTCTATAACCGCTGAGAAACTCCCACACTACTTGAGCAGTATGCTCAGCTCACCCCTGCTCCCCAATCCCCCTATAACTAATGGTTCTTTTCTTCCACTCTACTCTCCATTCCCCGTTACAACAAGAAAGCTGGTCGATCAAATCCTCCAGAAACCTGAGATTCTTGAAAAGAAAAATCTCTCTATCTTTACAAACGGATCAATCTTGTAAAGACTGTAATTTATAAAAATACCTACCTTGTGTCTGTGTAAAGCTACAGTATGTAAAAATGTAACTATTTGTACAATATGTAATGTATTGCTGGCATATCCCAGGACATACTTGAAAATGAAAGAAATCTCAATTTATTTTTTCAGATAAAACATTTTATAAATAAATAAATAACCCACCACACCCTAAAAATGTTAACTTAAAGGGATACTAAACCCAATTTTTCCTTTCATGATTCAGATAGAGCATGTAATTTTAAGCAACTTTCTAATTTACTACTATTATTAATTTTTCTTCATTCTCATGATATCTTTATTTGAAGAAGCATGAATGTAAGCTTAAGAGCCGGCCCATTTTTATTTCAACACCTGGGTAGTGCTTGCTGATTGGTTACTAAATGTAGCAAACCAATCAGCAAGCTCTACCAAGGTGCTGAACCAAAAATGGGCTGGCTCTTAACCTTCCATTCCTGCTTTTTCAAATAAAGATAACAAAAGAACGAAGAAAAATTGATAATGGGAATAAATTAGAAAGTTGCTTAAAATTGCTTGCTCTATCTGAATAATGAAAGAAAAAAAATAGGGTTTTGTATCCCTTTAAAGGGACAGTCTAGTCAAAATTAAACTTTCATGATTCCAATTGGGCATGCAATTTTAAACAACTTCCCAATTTACTTGTATCATCAAATTTGCTTTGCTCTTTTGCTATTCTTTGTGGAAAGCTAAACCTAGGTAGACTCAAATGCTAATTTCTAACCTGTTGAACTGCCTCTTCTCTCAGTGCATTTTGACAGTTTTTGACAGTTAGACATTGATAGTTCATGTGCATCATATAGATAATATTGTGCTCACTCCCATAGAGATTTTTTTTTTTTTTTATTGTGATGTTTTTACAGCGATAAAATTAAGAAAACTAAATCAAAAAAAGAAATAAATAGATAAAGTAACAAAATTTGGTGGTGACACCACACACGAAAAGATGATCAAGAATACAAATACCTTGTAGACTACCATTAACAAAATGAAAACATATACATATATTATATCAACGTGAATTACATCATACTCAATTGGCATATCTTGAAAAATTTACTTTTCCCAATAAGATTCTCCTACTGGGATATAGAAGAAACCAAATTATTGAATAAACATTAACACAGAGATTGAGTCTACCCCACACAAATAGCACTTAAGTTAATCACCTTAACCATCCTTCTGAGAAAGAAAGAAAGAAAGACAGAAAAAAAGAGAGGAAAAAAAAAAAAAAAAAAAAAAAAGAAATAGAGCCTCTCCTGTCGCCTCCCCTCCCGCTCAAGAGTGTATCTCTCCCTCTAACCCACTTCTCTAGCATTGGACACCCATAGGTGGAAACAGCCCATAAAGAACTAAGTCTGCAAAGGTCTGGGAGCTCAAGAATGGCATCAATATATTCTTCTGGACTGGCAGCGGGTAAGACTTGATTATAGGAAGCCATCTGTGAATAAATTTACTAATGTGTTTTTCAGAGGAGAGCTGAAGATGAAAGGCTTCATAAATGATTTGGGACTGGATTTCTCTGAGAAAAAGAGTGAAGGGTGGGGCCTTATGCGAGCACCAATTCTTAGTTATAAGACACCTAGCTATAAGAATAATAGTTATGAACGAATCTACCAGTGACCTTTCTATATGATTGTTTATTCTAAAGAAAAATACCATATCAGCAGTAAAACAGCTAGCTAAATAAAAAGACTGATTGACCCAGTACTGGATTTTCAACCAAAATTGCATTATTTTTGGGCAAGACCAAAACATATGAATTATATTAGCGTTCAAGTGCGAGCAACGCGGGCAAGGAAAGATTTGTGAAGAATAACACTGAGCCATTCTGGAAGGGGGAAAATAGTATTTATTAATAAGTTTAAAATGAGACTCTTTTACTGACACAGGAACCGTACATTTGTATACTATCTCCAAACTCTGCAAAATCCATTCAGGAGTTATAGCCGGAAACGCATTCTCCCAATTTTTACAGATTTTATCTACTGTTAATGCCCCTTGCTTAGCCAACATTATATCATATGTAAGAGAGATTGAAGTATAACCTTTTCTGAATTTATCGAAACAGGTATTGATCTCATCCCAACGGGACACCCAGTCCCCTGTTGGGAGATGCTTATACACAAAATGCCTAAGTTGAAAATAGGTGAACAGGTTGTCCCTGGCTAAGTTGAAAAGTTGAAACAACGAGCCATATGGATTTACTAACTGAGTATCTGAGATGACCTGGGAAACCAGTGACAATCCATTCTCTTCCCAGTTTTTAAAAACCTTATATTGTACCCCAGGCATAAACTCTGGGTTGCCTCTTATGGGCAGGAATTTTGAGAAATGAGGATCAACTTCTAAGATTTTACAGAATTTCTGCCAGGCCACAATTATATTTTTGAGCGAAGATAATGTACTAATTTTAGAGGGAAGGTATTTAATTACATTATGCACGACCGCTTTTAGTGAAAACGGGGCAATACATTGTTCTTCTAATTCAATTGTTGAGAAATAGTTTGAATCGGTTAGCCAGTCAAGCGCAAATTTAGCTAGAGTGGCGATATTGTACAGTTTTAAGCAAGGGAGGGCTAGACCAGCAAAACATTTTTTTTGAGTCAATTTCATCAAGGATATACGAGGCTTCTTGTTACCCCATATAAATTTAACTATATTTTGGTCAAACTTATTTAGATCCTTTTTTAAAAGGAATAACGGTAAGTTTTGTAAGAGATACAAGATCTGGGGGAATACAATTACTTTTATTAAGTTAACTCGTGCAGAGCTAGATAAGGGAAAGGAGGCCCATAATTCAAGATTATTCTTGAGCTTCCGTAACAATGGTTCAAAGTTCAGATTATACCATTTCAGTGGGTCTCTGTGTAAAATAATACCAAGATATTTAAGTCTATCTACCACCTTAAAGGGGTGATTTGAACAACTTACCCTTGACTTAGAAATCCACAATAGTTCACTTTTTCCATAATTAATTTTATACCCTGAAAAAGAACTAAATTCCGCCAGGATTTGTAATACTAGGGGTTTATGCGATTCTGTTTTATCTAGGAACAGTAAAAGATCGTCTGCATAAAGGAGGATCTTGAGAGTATGTTGCCCTATTGAAATTCCGGATAATTTTTGTCTTAACCAGATAGCCAAAGGTTCTAGAGCAATATCAAATAGCAGGGGAGACAGCGGACATCCCTGTCTCGTTCCCCTGCCAAGTGATATCCTAGGAGATAATATGCCATTAATTAGAAGATATGATATCGGTGACCTGTATATTTTATGAACCAGATTCATAAATTGCTCCTGAAACCCAAATTGTTCTAAAACCCGAAATAGGTACTGCCATGTGATGGAGTCAAAAGCTTTTTCCGCGTCTAGCGTCAGAAGAGCCAAATCCGTGTATACTCCCTTTTTTTTTATTTTATCTCTATTCCACATGTAGTCCAGGAGCATGACTACTTTGCGTATATTTTTAGTAGAATTGCGTCCCTGGATGAAACCCGTCTGGTCTGGGTGTATAATCTCGCCTAATCCTTTCGCCAGTCTATCTGCGATAATGGAGGTTAAGATTTTATAATCGGTGTTAAGCACCGATATTGGTCTATATGATGCTGGATCTTCTTTTTCCTTGTCTTTTTTAAGAATTAGGGTAATATTAGCAGCTGAAAATAGGCTAGACATGGTTTTATTTGAAGAGAGATAATCATTATATAGCCTTTCCAACGTAAAAATGATCTCATGAGACAGTAATTTATAAAATTCTGAAGGAAGAAAGTCGGGCCCAGCTGCCTTATTTAATTTTGTTTTTTCTATTGCTTTAGTAATTTCTTCCCCCGTGATATGTGCGTTTAATTCTAACAGGCGATCTTTAGGGAATTGGGGAAGTTTGATCTTTGACAAGAAATTGTCCATGTTTAACAAATTAACATCCGTTTTGTTGTAGAGATTTTGATAGAAGTTATGGAAAACCTTTCTAATGTTTTCACTATCCGTGTATCTTTTATTACCTTCTTTAATAGCCATAATGTAATTTTTACTCTTCCTATTTTTGGTTAAGTTAGCAAGATGTTTTGCTGAGATCCCGTGATAACCTTTGAACTTTAGATTCAATTTAAGTTCTTCCCCATACGATCTCTGCTTGAGAAAGACCTCACGATTGTTTTTAGCTTCGCAGTACTTATTCCAATTAATAGCCGATCTTTCATTGTAAAAATTTTTAAGAGCATTTTTCACCTGATATGCTAATTGAATTTCAGTGGCCCTATTTTTTTTATTCAAAGCATATAAATAAGATTTAATTTCCCCTCTCAATACCGCCTTAGAGGCCTCCCAGAATAGCTCAATATCATTAAGTTGGGTGATATTGAAGGTGACATAGTCCTTCCATTTTTGCTTTAGCCAAAGAGCAAATCTAGGGTTATTATATAGAAAACGAGGGAATATAAAACTTTGGTTTTTGTCCTTTGGTTTGTGCAAAGATGGAAAAGCTAATGAGATTATGGCATGGTCTGATATGATTATATCATCAATATCAGATTTAACTTTTAAAATGGAGAGAGATTCCGAAATTAAAAACATGTCAATTCTTGAGAATGTACTGTGTACTTTTGATTCACAGGAAAATGTTCTTGAATCTGGATTCTCAATACGCCAGATGTCTAGAAGTTTAAGTTTCTGACAGAATTGCTTCAAGCATTTTGCCCTTTTATTATACTCTTTTGACTTTTGCTGAGTTAATCTATCTATTTCAGGGCATAAAGCGATATTAAAATCACCCCCTAGAATCAGATTTTGAGAAACAAATGGAAATAGTTTAAGTTTAATTTCCTCCCAAAATATGGGAGTATGAGCATTTGGCCCATAAATATTACATAGAACAAAGTCAACATTGTTGATCACTATTTGTAAGATAATAAATCTGGCCTGCGGGTCAAGTTCCACTTTTTTAATTGTATACTCCAGGTTTTTATGTAAGAGGATAGCTACTCCTGCCTTTCTACTATTGACTGGGGTGGCAATGACCTCTCCCACCCATTTTATCTTTAACTTCAGAATCTCTGTTTCTTTTAGGTGTGTCTCTTGTAAGAATACTACCTCTGGGTGGTATTTAGCTAGCGTTTTAATGATAAGTTTACGTTTCATTGGGGAAGTTATGCCACCTACATTCCATGAGAGCATTTTAAGGTTTTGGCACATATTTAAAATCAATCAGCTTTCTGGGGGCAAGACGGTTAGAGAACCACACACACGAGGCGTGGGAGGGGAAGAGCGGACAGGGCGCGAGGATGGAAAAAGAATAAGAGGGAGAGAGGGGAAAAAAAAAAAAGGGACAGTGACAAAAAAAGTAAGAACAAAAATCTGCACTACTAAAACAACATACCATTTGCCTGGTTTCTTAAGTATACTACGGCATTTAGACATGATATAGTTGAACCACATAGGATACTCAAGGTAAGTATATATATTCTTTTCGGAAAAAAAAATATATATTTTTTTTCTTTTTTCTTCCCTTTCCTTTTAGAGAAAAATCCATACAAGGTCAATTGGCCCCTACGATATTCCTAGCTGTCACAAATTTCTGCGCTTCACCTATGTTATTGAGCGTGATTCGTCTATCTTGAAATTCTAAGACAATTTTAGCTGGATATATTAGACGGGCTTTGAAGCCGTTATGAATAAGCTGGGAACAGTATCGGGCCATTAGTTTCCTCTTAGATGAGGTTTCGCTAGAGAAATCTTGAAATAATAATAGTTTGTTGTTATCTATTATAAGGGCATCCTTCTTCTTGTAGGATTTCATGATTTCTAATTTAGCCTGGAATTTCAAATATTTAACTATGCTCATCCTATTCCTGGGTGAACCGTTTGAGTTATTTTTAGGGGGACCTATCCTGTGGGCTCTTTCCACTGCTAGCGGTAATTGAGCAGGAGCAAAGCCTAAAGCTTGTGGAAGCGTTACTGATGTGAATTTCATTAGGTCTTTGTATTCTGTCATTTCGGGCAAACCTACAATTCTTATATTATTTTGCCTGGAGCGATCCTCAAGATCCTCCAGGCGATTTAATAGGGTATTAATTTGAGATTCTTGCGCATGAATCTGCGTGTCTTGGGTATTGGTTAAATCCTCTAAGTCTGAGATCCTATTCTCTGCCTCTGCCAATCTATTAGAAAATTGTCTAACTTCAGTGGAGAGAGCTAAGATGTTAGTAGAGATATTAACTAGTTCCTTTTTAATATCATTGAATTGAGGCGCTATCAACTCTGTTAATTGTGTTAATACAGACTGTGGGTCTAACATAGGGTTACCCATCTCTTGATTAACCTCTGAACAACTAGTATCTTGAGCTTTTGTTTTCCGATCTTTTATTTTGGGGGGGCATTTTTGGTGAACTGTGTTTTCCTTGTGTCATAAATTTTTCCATAAGTCAGTGACAAGACAGCTTATAAACAACAAAAGTGTATATATATATATATATATATATATATATATATATATATTTTTTTTTTCCCCATAGAGATTTTAAGAGTTAGCACTGATTTGCTAAAATGCATGTCTGTCAAAAGAACTGAGATAAGGGGGCAGTCTGCAGAGGATTAGAAACAAGGTAATCACAGAGGTAAAAAGTATATTAATATAACCGTGTTGGTTATGCAAAACTGGGGAAAGGGTAATAAAGGTATTATGTATCTTTTTAAACAATAAAATTTCTGGCATAGACTGTCCCTTTACTTTCTCACCCAACAGAAAGAAAGTCAACTGTCTCAATTTGAAAAGAGTATGCTATTATTATCTAATAGTATTGTGGAGCTCTAAGCTCATTGAATTGCTCTCCCTCACAGACTGTTAGCTCTGCCCCACTGTGTTGCATGGAAAATTAAAACCAAGAGATGGGGCAGGGCTTTTTTTGATCATCAGATGATAGAGAAGTAGGTGTGTGGCTGTGGGGAAGGGGTGGTCTGAATCATGTGCCTGCCGTTCTAGGAAATTGAAGTTGTGAGGAATGGGTGGAATGGATCTGTGGGGAATGGGTGGAATGGCTCTACTATGCCGATGTCACACTGATCTCAGAGGTGTGGCTGTGAGGAATGGGCAGTCTAAATCATGTGGCTGCCGTTCTGTGATGTTGAAGATGTGCCTTTTGTGACTTTGGGGAGTAGAATGTGGCTGCTGATTGGTAAGTTTTAATAATAATTAATGATGATAGTTCCTGATTTCCTAAAATAGTAATGATAAAGTAGTTTTTATTTTATCATTATTTTCGGGATCCATTGTCATTAAGAGTTGGCTAAGGCAGCAATACAACTGGGACATATAGCCTGTCCTAAGAAAATTATGAAATAATTCAATAATAGGACATAGCATAAAAAAACAGGACTGTCCCAATAAAACCTCTCTCATCACGCTGGGTAGACCTTCAATGTTTTTCTAGTCATCTGATAGCAAGCACATTGTATTTAGTAGATAACATTTGTTGCCTTGCAGTCTAAATAACTGTAGATTTTAAACTTGTATCTCATCCTACCCATCATATACCATACGGTTTACATTTTTCATCTATGGACAAAATGTACAACCACTGCAATCATAGGTGCATAACATTTCTGGAGAATTAGTTACACGCCAGAATGCTTTTAAATTACTAGATCGTCCCTAGCTTAAAGGTATAGTAAACACCAATTTTTTCTTTAATGGTTCAGATAGAGCATTACATTTTAAGCAACGTTCTAATTTACATCTATTGTCAATTTTTCTTCCTTCTCTTGGTGTCTTTATTTAAAAAGCAGAAGAGCCGGCTCATTTTTGTTTCAGAACCTGGGTTGCACTTGCTTATTGGTGGCTAAATGTACATTTCTGCTTTTCAAATAAAGATACCAAGAGCAGGAAGAAAAATGTATAATTGGAGTAAATTAGAAAGTATATATGTGCTAACTATCCTAGACTTTGAGACTGCACGTATTGGTGCAATCTTCTTTCTTTTTTGCATTAATAGTTTTCTAGGTTGCACTATAGTATATTTATTTTGAGTAATCATTAGGGTTGAGCTTTACTAAGTCTTTTTTGTGTTTAAATTAGAAAGTTGCTTACAATTGCATGCTCTCTCTAAATCATGAAAGAAAAAAAATTGGGTTTACTATCCCTTCAAAGAGACACTCAAGTCCAAATTAAACTTTCATGAATCAGATAGAGCATGCAATTTAAAACAACTTTCCAATTTACTTCCATTAACAAGATGTGCACTTTTTGATTCACCAGCTCCTAACTCAGCATGTGAAAGAAATCAGTATGCATTTGTGATTGGCGGATGGCTATCACATTATACAGGAGGAGTGGAAATAGACATAAATTAAATTTGTTAGAAAAAAACAACTACTCATTTGAAGTTCAGACTAAGGCCCCGATGATCGAAAGTGCTATGAGGCGGTGAAATATTCCAAGGGATCTGCCGCTATGTCGAGCAAGCCTGTCGAAATATTCCAAGCTTCCAACATAGCTGCATTGCCGCGAGGCGTTTACTTTACATGCCATTGGTTGGCTATGCTGTCTATAGTCAACACCCAGCATCGGCGCCCATTTTGGCGATGTATAGTAAAGGATCCCTGGAATATAACTGCCGTGTGCCAAACCACTAATCCTAATACCCCTAAACCGAAGTACCCCATGATCACAAACTAACACTACACTAAAAAAAATCTAAACTGCCACACACCCACCGCAAGTATCTATCCTATTACTCCCCATACAGCCACATACTAACTGCAACTACTAAACTATTAACCCTGATACTGCCACATACCCACTACAAGTATATATCCTATTAACCCCTATACCACCACATACCCATCACAATTATCTATCCTATTAACTCCTATACTGCCACACATTTACTGCAAGTACTAAACTATTAACCCCTATACCACCACATACCCACCACAAGTACTAAACTATTAACCCCTATACTGTCACATACACACTGCAAGTAACAAACTATTAACCACTATACTTATGCAAACCCCAAAACCAAACTAACCCTACTCTACGTAACACCTAACCCCCTCTTTAAACTAACCCTCTTAAGTTAAAAAACTTTGCAGCGGTGGAGGAAGACTTTGGCAGCCTCTTCCACTGCCTCCGCTCCTTAATCTTCTTCTACATCATGGCCCTCTTCAACCCGGCTCCTGGCACCGGGGGTGCATCTTCGCGGAGGTGGAGTTCGCCAGGCTCTTCCTCCGAACCTTCTTTTATGAGCCCTTCTCTTCATGTGGTCACCACAGCATACTCAAATTCCAGTAGCATGGAAGCCCTATATATAGGGGTACCACTTAATTCTGATAGGCTGTTTTTAAATCAGTCAATCCGTATTGTCTGATTTAAATCAGCCAATAGCAAGAAAGTTTTTAAATTTAAATTCTAATTATCTTTTTTCTGTTGGATGATTAGAATTTAAATTTAAAAATGTTCTTTCTATTGGCTGTTTTATATCAACCAATAGGGATCGACTGATTTAAAATCAGCCAATCGGAATTAAGTGGTATGAAGAGGAGGGCTCATAGAAAATAGCGAAGAAAAGAAATTGCAGAGCGGAGGCGGCAGAAGAAGCTGCTGAAGTCAGCCTCTGCTGCCGCAAAGATGGGCCCCCAGCGCCAGGAGCCGGGATGAAAGGGGACCCAATGTAGAAAAAGATTGAGGAGTGGAAGCAGCGGAAAAGGCCACCAAAGTCTGCCTCCACCACCACTAAGATGGGTCCCCCACGCCAGGACCTGGGATGAAGAGAGCCCAACGTTGGATTGAGAGGAGCCGGATTTTACAATGGCAAGTTGGGAGCCAGTACAAAGAGGGACCTGACGTTGAAGAAGATTGGGGAGCGGATGCAGCGTAAGAGGCCACTGAAGTCCACCTGTGCTGCGACGAAGATGGGTCCACGGTGACAGGATGAAGAGGGCCCCAACATAGAAGAAGATTCTGGAGCAGATGCGGCGGAAGAGGCCACTGAAGTCTGCCTCTGCTGCAGCAGAGATGGGCCCCCGGCACTAGGAGCCGGGATGAAGAGGGCCCCAATGTAGAATAAGTTTGGGGAGCAGAAGCAGTGGAAAAGGCCACCAAAGTCTGCCTCCACCACCACGAAGATGGGCCCCCAGTGCCAGGAACCAGGACAAAGTTAGCCCAACGTCAGATCACGAGGAGCCAGATTTCATAACGGTCAGTACAACTATTGGGGTTAGAATAAGCTTTTTTATTTTAACTTTTTTTCTTTAGGGTAGGTTTTACTAGTTAGATTGTGTTATTTTATTTAATTTATTTTAGTGTTATGGTTTAGGGTTTTTTTTTGGGTGGGTTTTTTATTTTATGGGGCATGTAGTTTAGTGTTATGTATAATGATGGATATTTTATTTTGAATACTGTAGTTTATTATTTTTTTTAACTTTTTTTAATTTTATTGTAACTGTTTTTTTTTATTATAATTTAGGGGGTGTAGTTTAGAGCAGTGTTAATTTTCGATTTTTATCTTAGTTTTAGTCTGTAAACTGTATTGGCTGTAACGCCATAGCACATATTACCCAATATAAAAACTTTAACAGTTCTCTGTTAATAATTAAAACTAGTATCAAGTAACTCAACACAACAAAAAGTTTCTGCAGCTAGCACAGGCACAGCCAGTGGCGTCACTAGGGTGACTGACCACAACTGCTGTCCTGTGTTAGCTCTGTCTCTCCTCCTGCCCTCGCAGTTGCAGCAACAGGCTGCGTTATCAGCATGACTGCATCGGGAGGGAGGGGGGAGTGTCACTCAGTAACTGAGAGTCAGACTTAGTCCCAGGACACCACACCTCTTTCTTACCATCTCAGGCTCAGCCCCCCAGTAAGCTGTCATGTATAAGGCCAACTAGGCAAAGGCATAAGCACTCCAGCAGGTGGGCGTAAACCTAGAGAAGACGATGATTGTTTTGCAGCAGTAATATGGTAATTTATTTTTTCTTTCTATTTACTGGGCAGCAGTGTCTAAAAAAATGGCCAATAATGTGTGCTTGCAGCGTGAGTGAGTCATGCTGCCCCACAGTGTGATGTAACACACTACTCACCCCTAACCACCAATAACGTGCACCCTCCTCCGCTCTAGCCTCCCTCTTTCCCACACGTGTTTCCTTCTGCGAAGTAGAAGAGGCTGGCTTGGAAAGATAAGGAAGCAGGGTGGAGAAGCAGGCTGCATCTTTGTAGAAAAAATCAGGTAATCGTTTATGCACTGCTGCTTTTTTACAGGGGCTGACTGGGCTAAGGGCAGGGGCATAGAGATTAAAGCAGGTCCAGTAGTAGTGTTTACTCCCACCTCCTTAGAAGTGTTAGTTTGTGGGCCGTTCAGAGCAGGGAAGCTAACTGTCCTGTGAATAACTGAATAACTCAGAGAGATGTGATTCTTTCATGACCTCTGCTCAGTCTTTCATTTCACGCAGGGTGCCTGACAGATAGTTACAGCCTCAAGTGTAAGCTATTCCCAGGGGAGGGAGGGGAGGTTAGTGTAACTGTTTGTATGCTTTCTCTATTACATACTCTGGGTTTCCCTCTTAGGATCCTGAATTTAAATTACTACTCTATTACTACATCAGTACTCTGTGTATTTCTGTTTTGCAGATGTTTTGTTTTGTGGCAAATACTGATATCTGATAATTGAATACGCATATCTTTCATATTTAGGATACAAGAAATGATTTGGCAAAATATGTTTATCTATTTATATAAAAGTTTCCACAAAGTTCACCCCCATACAAAAATCTAGCTCTCCTGCCACCTTTGATTTCCTTTCTGGTAAAATTGAGATCCTGTGCAGTAAATCAATCATTGTTGCAGAAATCTACCACCCACCTAGCTCCCCTGTGCATTCCATTTTGGACATAGCACATCTCCTTAGTGAATCCATAACTCAAAACCCAAAAAGTGAAATTTTGGTTTTTGGAGATTTTAATATTGATTGGCTGAATCCAAAAAATAACAGTTGTCGCTCGCTGTTTAAATCTTTGCAGCTAACGCAATTAATCTCCTCCCCAACTCGCATAAACATCAAAAGCCATAATCATACCCTGCTCGACTGGATTCTCTCCACTTCTACCGACTGAATCCAGGAGGCAGGTGTTCTCCCTAACAATTTCAGTGACCACTGCTTAGTGTACTGTGTGCGCAAAATAAAGGCAACTAAATCCTCTCCCAAGGTTAAAATCACCAGGTCCTTCAAAATTTTTTAATATCCAATCATTTCTAAATGACATCAAGAAACTCCCCTGGCACAGATTAAACCTAATTCCAGATCTAGACTCTGCAGTTGAATTCTTTCAGTCTGAACTCCTACAAGTTTGGAATTTACATGCCCCGCTGCGTAAGGTGAGAGTAAAAGGAGCACACTTGAATTGGATCACAGCTGACCTCATTCAAATATACCAGTTTTGGGATTCATTGTGGTCAAAGTTCAAGCATACTGGCTCTATGAACGATCACTGTGTATATAGACAATGGTGAAATATATGCATGCCAAGGTCCAATATTTCTGTGAAAATCTGAACAATAACATATCTAACCCTAGAAAGTTTTGGAAACTCGTAAATAACTTACAAAATCCACCAATCCACTCCCAACCCTCCACTGTCAATGTGGATAACCAAAACCTGCAACTCCCCTTAGAAGTAGCAAATGTCTTTAACAATTATTTTGTCGGATGCTCCACCACCCTGATTGACAAACTAATAAATGGCACACATCCTGAAACTACAAATGTGGATCAGGCCCCACTAAAACAGCAAAGACCCAATATAGAGAAGTTAAATTTTAGACCTGTACCCATCAGTGTCATTAAGAAACACCTTAATAATCTAAAAATGAAAAACCAGTCTGGACCTGATCAAATCCCAGCAATGCTGTTGAAGCTCAGTGCGCTGGCAATTGCTAAGCCTGTCACAACCCTAATTAATGATTTCTTGATGTCTGGATACATACCCAAACTCTGGAAAACTGCAAGAGTAGTGCCTGTTCATAAAAGTGGGGAGTTAACCTTGGTTTCTAACTATCGCCCTATATCATTGCTCCCAGTATTGTCAAAAATCTTAGAATAATGCATCCATACGCAATTATGCAAGTATTACCAACTTTCTAACTATCTGACCCCTGATCAATCAAGTTTTCGACCAAATCACTCCACTACAACTGCCCTCCTAAAAGTTTGCAAAAACATCCAAACTGGCATGGAACAAGGAGACCTAACTGGAGCTATTTTCCTTGATTTTGCAAAGGCTTTTGACACAGTAGACCACAACATACTACTGCTCAGACTAAAAAACTCCGGTATTGCTGATCATCCATTAACCTGGTTTAGATCATATGTATCGTATCGATCACAATATGTCTCCATTTCTAGCAGTGACTCCCTCCCTCTCCCAGTCACGTGTGGTGTTCCCCAAGGTTCCATTCTCGGCCCCCTACTATTCACATTATTTATAAATGATCTGCCTAATGTCTGCAAATCCTCAACTGTACACATGTACGCAGACGACAAAGTAATCTATGCAAACAAATCTGATCTGCCGCAGCTTGAAGCAATGCTACAAGACCAGTTCAGAGAGGTAGAAAAGTGGATCTCAAAAAACAAACTCTTCCTAAACACTGACAAAACTGTCACAATGATCTTTGGAACGGGTCCTAAATTACACAAATTACAAAATTCCCATCTACGCATCAAAACAAAATCCAATTGCACGCTTACCGCAGTCCACTCTTTCAAATACTTGGATATGTTGTTAGACCCTAATCTATCTTTTGGCCTCCACATAGAAAAACTTGCATCTAAACTTTATCCAAAATTAGGTGCCCTGTACAGAAATAAATCTTGCCTCAGCCCTACAGTAAAGGAAAAGATTGTACAGCAAATGCTGATGCCTATCATGGATTACGGGGACGTAGTATACACACCTGCACCGCAAACTCACCTTAATAAACTTAATTCATTGTATAACTCGTTCTGCCGCTTTGTGCTACAATGTAACCATAGGACCCACCATTGTGACATGCTAAAAGAACTAAACTGGCTGACGCTGGAATCCAGACGCACCCTCCATCTTTCCTGCCTTGTGTTTAAGAGCCTTTCTGGGAAGCTCCCACCCTACCTGAGCAGAATGCTCTCCCTGGCTATTCCCACCTCCTATAACCTCCAATCCAGTACCAGCACATTATTTAGCTTGCCTCAATACAAAATGAAAGCAGCCCGATCCTCCTTTTCCTACAGAGCGCCACAGTTATGGAATGACCTCCCGCACACTTTCAAACCTTCCCCAAGCCTAATATCCTTTAAGAGATCCCTCTCTACATATCTCAAAACAGAATGCACCTGTCATGGTTGATTAGATATTTCCTACCTGTTCTATGTTACATTTTTGCATATATTGTGTATTATTATTGTTTTTAAATTTTATTTGTACCCTATTGTATCAATGCAATGTTTTGTGGATCCAGAACATACTTGAAAATGAGAGAAATCTCAATGTATCCTTCCTGGTAAAATATTTTATAAATAAATAAATAAATAAATAAATAAATAAAAGCATTTAAAAAAGTGGCATTATGGCCAGTGACAAATGACAAACCCATTCACTTATTCTAACTCCAGCTAAGTTTTGGATGGTTGATCTGTTCTGTATGGAAAATATTCTGATACAAAAACATTGACTGTGGGCAAAATGTAAAGGAATCTTAACACTTTAAATAGCTTTTTTTTTTTTAGGAGGAGGCTTGCAAACTGTGGATGCTAACACAGCATAAACTTTTATTATTGAATGAAACACTACAGATTCATTGGCCTTTCCTTTTAGAGGGACATAAAAGTGCAAAAATTCTATACAGTGTTAGAACATTTTATTTTTGCACTGTTGTTTGCATATATAACTGTGTTTAACCAAGCAAATTATTGCTTCTCTGAAGCAAACTTTAACAATGTGTTTAACACTTTTGCAAGGGTTAAACACAGTTATTTGCAAGCAATAGTGCTATAGTAAAATGTTCTAATCCATTTTTTTTCAATGTAATGTCCCTTTAATTAAAGTGCACACATTAGTTACATGTTAATAATATTTTCCCATGTTTACAGTGGTCTCTTAACATCCCAAACTACCAGATCACACTAAATCTAGTTCTGAGAAATCAAGGTTGAGCTGTGTGTATATGTATGTGTGTATATATATATATATATATATATATATATATATATATATATATATATATATATATATATATATATATATATATATATATATATATATATATATATATATATATAAATGTATCTACATATATATATATATATATATACACACACACACACACACACATGTGTGACCGCACTCGGTTGCCATGCTCAGAAAGGGTGACACCATGAGTTACCGCACCACATCAACCCTAGTGACGCCACTGGGCACAGCATAACTTAAACCCATACTCGTGGGTTATTCTTATTTCTATAGGAAGAATCAATTGATTGTTCACAAATTCGAAAATGTTTTGGCAACTAAATTAACACTGCTCTAGAACTTTCAAACTCATTATATACTCCTGGAGTAAAGGTTTATTAACCTTTTTTATTTATTGTATTAAGGTTTGAACATGCAATATACAGTAGATTTAACAGATTTAACTGTTGTGGTATATATAACGTCTTTATTTATCTTAAAATTAAATAAAACCAAGTTATGTAAATAAATAAGAAGATAGCCTTGCTTTTTTTTATTTTTACGAAAGAGCAGTAATTAGATAGATAAATTGATTATAACCCCTTTCATAAAGTGTTCATTTTGACAGCAAATTTTGATTTAGTTTTAGTCATGGAGGCCTATTTATCAAAGGTCTGGCAGACCTGATCCGACAGTGTGGATCAGGTCCGCCAGACGTCGCTGAATGTGGAGAGCAATACGCTCTCCGTATTCAGCATTGTACCAGCAGCTCTTGTGAGCTGCTGGTGCAACGCCACCCCCCTGCAAGGGGGTGTCAATCAACCCGACCGTACTCGATCGGGTTGAATTGTGGTGATTTCTGTCTGCCTCATCAGAGCAGGCGGACAGGTTATGGAGCAGCGGTCTTCAGACCGCTGCCCATAGCTTGCGTTTCTGGAGAGTCTGAAGACTCACCAGAAACACGGGCCGTCAAGCTCCATTCAAAGCTTGATAGATATGCCCCATAGTCTTTTGACTAAAATGTCATTTTAGTTTTAGTCGTATTTTAGTCATCAGAATTTCTTTAGTTTTATGCTCATTTTAGTCTAGTTTTAGTCGACAAAATTAACACTGGTTTAGAGGGGGGTTTAGTTTAGAGGAGGGTTAGTTTAATGGGCGGGTTAGGTGTTAGTATAGTTGTAGTTTGCATGTGGAGGTGGCGGTTTAGGCCTTAATCTCCTACCCACACCCCATACCTGTATGGGGTTGATTAGGTGATTATTGTTAGTATTTATTAAGCCCTAATCTCCCCCCATACCTGTATGGGATTGATTAGGTGATTATTGTTAGTATTTATTAAGCCCTAATCTCCCCCCATACCTGTATGGGATTGATTAGGTGATTATTGTTAGTATTTATTAAGCCCTAATCTCCCCCCATACCTGTATGGGGGTTGATTAGGTGATTTTTGATGGTTACAATTTATAAGGTCTTAACCTCCTAACCTTCTAACCTCCCCTCATACCTGTATGAGAGGTTTGTTTAGGTGATAAGGTTAGGGCTGCCAAGGGGGTAATAGTGCATTTATCTACAATTTTTTTTAGATATTATGCATTCTTATGTATGATGCATATTCTTTTAACTATTGTAAATAAATTAATAAGAATTTTTTTTTTTTGTGTTTTTTATTGTAAACATTAATATATATTTTAAAATGTATACTGTAAACTCTCAGTTAACCGGAACTCAAGCAACCGGCACTCTCAAGCAGCCAGGAAAAAAGATACTGTACATTAAAATTAACACCAACTTTGCTCTGCAGCATCCTTTCTCTATAATGGGCTCTCAAGGGTGAAAGCAAGCACTTTTCAGGCCACCAGACCCTACATAACTGCTCTTGAAAGTTGTGAGCACAAGGCAGTCTGAGAATTAGACGCTGCCACTGGGTGCCCAGGACTGAACGAAGGCAGCATTAATATTATTTAATAATTTGCTTTTATTTACTGTATTTATATATTAATATCAAGTAAATACAGTGTTTATAGTATAGTATGGGTTATAGAACTAGGTAGGCCTATTTTAATAGTATTAGGCCTATTTTAATAGTAACTATAAAGCAACCAAAAACTACACTTATCCAGAATCTACCAATCTCCATGGGTGCCAATGAACTGGGAGTTTACTGTATTTATGTTACAAAAGGCATTAGTATTTCATTTGTATTATTACATAACAGGTATGCAGTAATGTAATACTATAATTATAATGCAACTATCTTTTATAACATAAATGTCTATTTTAAAAATGTAATTATATTTAAAATAATAAACGCATCAAGCAAGAATATTCAGATTTTTATTTATAGATCCAATACTTAAACTAATATGCATTATACATGACCATGCATTTTATTACAAACATTGTAGATATAATTTAGTCAGGCCTTGCATATTTATGCAGTATTTATACTATTATGCATGTATATTGCATAATGCTTAAAGTATTGAATATACATTAAAATGTATTTATGTTAGCTTGTTGTGTTTATTAGTGATAACATAGATATATATGTTAATATATATTTATGTTATAGCAAACAGTGACGTTTCGGGGATGTTTTTTCTGTGTTCCAATAAAGCATCTAGTTTGCACAAATCCAGTGAGTGCATGCCTTTTTTGAATTGTGTGTGTGTATATATATATATATATATATATATATATATATATATATATATATAAAATCAAAATAAACGGTCCCACACTCTCCTTATGAACAATCACAAACTTTATTGTCCTGTGACGTTTCGGGGGTGGTGCCCCTTCTTCAGACATATAAGCATCAACACAGACAACTTACCCCTTAAGTACCCCATCACCGTGTATGTCTGTAATGGATATTCGTTAGCGTCTCTCATGCGCAACTGCGCATACGCCAGGATAACTACAGCAAGCCGTCTAACACAAAAAACTAAAAGCAAAAAAGAAAATGTACAGTCAAAGGAACCCGTATTAGAAATTGACTTAACAATGCCATACATCAAATAGACTTTTGACCAGTGATTTATATGATGTATACAGCCGTTTTTAATACAATATACTCAGGGAAGTGATGTAGATTGTTAGACTGGATATTATTATTGTATTGTATTAATCTATGACTATATTTTATGTGATATATCCCTTTAATTATCTTTGTGTGAGTGATGCCTATGATAGGTTTTATGTCTCTGACATTGCACTTACTAATTAAAGCAAATGATTTGTGGTAGGATGTTATATGTGTCCTGACACTAAAGATAATATTGATTTATTTTGTTAGCATGAGGTGATTCCTTGGATTAGTAGGCTGTAGTAACGGCTATTTGATGTATGACATTGTTAAGTCCATTTCAAATACAGGTTTCCTTTGTACATTTTCTTTTTTGCTTTTAGTTTTTTTGTCCTAGATGGCTTGCCGTAGTTATCCCGACGCATTCGCAGTTGCGCATGGGAGACGCTAACAGAAATCTGTTACGGACATACACGGTGATGGGGTACTTAAGGGGTAAGTTGTTTATGTTGATTATATTATATGTCTGAAGAAAGGGCACCACCCCGAAACGTCACAAGATAATAAAGTTTGTGATTGTTCATACGGAGAGTGCGGGACCATTTATTTTGAGTGTGTATAAATTTCACTCAGAGCACCCCAGACATTGTGTTGACATTAGAGTGCAGATCCCCTGCAAATAGGTAAAGAGTTTGGGGTCAATTTATGAAGCAGCGGATGCTGCTTCTGACCCACTCCGCTTCAGTTCCGCCTGAAGCAGAAGTTAAGAAGCAGCGGTTCTAAGACCACTGCTCCTTAACTCGTCCACCACCTCTGAGGTGCAATCAGGACAGCACGATCGAATACGATTGGGTTAATTGACACCCCCTGCTAGGGGCCGATTGGCTGCGAATCTGCAAGGGGCGGTATTGCACCAGCAGTTCACAAGAACTGCTGGTGCAATGATAAATGCCGAGAGCGCATGCTGTCGGGATTTATAGATGTGCGGCGGACATGATTCGCTATATCAGATCATGTCTGTCCGCACCATGATAAATTTACCCCTATATATTTATATATATATATATATATATATATATACAAACACACACACAAAAAGGTGTTTAATAATGCTCTATTATTTTAAACATAAACATATATTTTCAAATAGATTTTTTATGTTTGAAATAATAGCAAGCAAATAAATACCTTTTAAGATATCTACAATACTTTAAGTAATTTACATTGTAGATGACAATGCATATTTTGTCAAGAAGATGTGGCAAAACCTTGCTGGCCTTGCTGAGCTCCTGAAACTCAGTGCCTGGCCGGAATTGAGCCCTGGTCCATAGCTTCTTAAAAGGGGTGCCAACAGTGTAGGATGCAGCATGCCCTTTTAGTATGTTGTCTGCAATTTGATGAGGCACCTAGGAATATAACTGGTTTGGGGGTGCTTCCTTCTGGGAGTAATGGGGGGACTGTAATTAAACAAGTAATATCTCTATGTGCCTCATCAAATTGTCAACAATTTACTAAAAGGGCGACTTGATCCCCTGCACCCTGCTCAATCGACACCCCTTTTAAATAAATATGTCACCCTAAAATTGTAGATAGCACGAAGGTCCACTTTACAGCATTTTGTCTTAGTAACCTTTACTTTTTTTTTTTTTTTTTAAAGCTTTATTGATGATCAAACTGAAAATACAAATAAGTTCCCAAACGCAGTGGGAAGTATAACACCAGTCATGTAAACATCACAATACAATAAGAAAACAGAAAAGAAAACCCAACTTGCCACGGGTAGCTTTTTCTCTAAATCAGATGATACCGTGTAAATCACGTGTAAGCTGAGAGGAAGAAGGAGTATCAGGCAAGGTATCAGCGGGGAAAGAGGATAAGGTGGGAAAGGAAGGAAGGGAGAAAGGGAAGGAAAAAGAAGAAGAAAAGAAGGGAAAAGAAAAGAAAGAAGGGAGGCTCTTTTATAAGCAATATGTTAGCCGGGAGGGTTTGAAGGATCCACCTACAGAACTGACCTAGGGAGCCAATTGGGCCTAAATAATTTAGTCCAGTCTTCCCAAATCAAGTACAGAACACTTTTCTTTCCATAGAATTGATTTAGGCCATGATTTCTGATACAGAGGACCAGCTCGGGGGCTTTTGATTTTTCCAGGCTCTAGTGATCACCAGTCTGGTGGCCGAGAAAAGATACACACACATATAGCTCTGGAACTTAGGGAGGGAGTGTAGGCCTACATGTAATAAAGCTGTTTCTGGGGATTTTGGGACATGTATATTTATCTGGTTAACAGGGTGTACACCTTGTGCCAAAGTGGTTTAAGCTTGGGACAGGCCCACCATATGTGGAGGGAATCCCCCTGTTTTCCGCAAAGTCTCCAGCACTGGGGCGTAGGAGTCAGGTTAAGTTTAAAAAGTCTCATTGGGGTGAAATACCAGTGAGAGAGCAATTTGTAGTATGATTCAAAAAGGGTCGTGCAGTGTATGGCTTTCGTTGTGAGATCAAAGGCGCTAGACCAAAGGAGCTGAGGGAAATGTACATGTAAAATGTCTTCCCATTTTTTGATATGTGATGCCTTATCGTCCGGGGTTGCCCCCTCCACAAGCCAGTAGAAATGGGTCAAGGGTTTACTAATTTTTCCCCCTTTTTTCCAAAATGTTTCCCAAATGGTCAAGGGGCGGGGAAGAGACGGGGTGAATCCCCAGGATCTCAGTATGCTTTTAATCCGGGTATATTCAAAGCATAGCTTGGGAGGAATGACCTGTGTATTGGTAAGTTGGGACAGGGGCAGGTATGTGTCTGGGGAGAGGGGTGAGATTAGGTCAGAGACCAGAGAGAGGCCCAAGTTGGACCAAGCATTGGGGTGCGAGTCAGGGAGGCCTAACAGCAGACCAGCAAGGGAGTGAATAGGTGGGGGGATAGCCCAGAGTAGTGTCTCAGTTTATCCCAGGAGTGTAGGCATTCTTTTATCATAATGTTCTCATACAGTGTGGGGGGATACAAATTAAATCACATAAATGAATATGGTTAGGTAAAGATGCATGCTCTAGGGCCGCCATCTGCTTAAACAAGTTTTGTTTCCCCAGTGTGAAATATGGGAAAGCATAGCCGCTTCATAGTAGCGGACAACAGAGGGAGAAGCAACTCCCCCGAGTGATTTTGGATATTGAAGTAGTTTATAGGCAACTCTGGCTGGTTTGCCTTGCCAAATATACTTGGTGAGGCCACTTTGAAACTGTAACAGCAAACATCGTGTGAGTCTTATGGGCAAGCACCGAAATAAATAGGTTAACTTTGGTAAAAACAACATCTTAAGGGCAGCAATCCTACCCAACCATGAAATTTACTTATAATCCCATTTAGAGGTTAAGGATCTCAGTTCAGCTAGAAGGGGGAAATAATTGTCTCGAATCAATTGAGTTTTGTCTGGTGAAATAAAGATTCCAAGGTGTTTGATATTGTCTAGATTATGATTAAACCCATAAGTTTGCATTAAGGCCTGGGTATAGCCTGCTGGGAAGCCCTTAGTATAGACCTCAGTCTTCGAGGTGTTGAGTTTATAATAAGACATATCTCCAAATTGTTTCAGCAAAGATAAAAGGGCTGGGATAGTGGTTTGGGGGGCAGAAGTAAATATTGTGATGTCATCAGCAAAGAGAGCTATTTTATGGGTGGTACCATGAAGAGTGATCCCTGAGATAGAGGGGTCTTGACGCGTGAGCTCAGCAAGGGGTTCTATGGCGAGGGCAAAAAGTAGGGGAGACAGAGGGCACCCCTGTCGTGTCCCATTGGTCAAGGGGAAGGACTCCGAGCAAAATACCAAGCCCCTAACCTTAGCCGACGGGCACGAGTACAAGGCCTTTATAAAGGACAGGGTCTCTGCCGGGAACTTGAAGACATCTAGAACCTCCCATAGGTACTCCCAGCGAACCCGATCAAACGCCTTTTCGGCATCTAGGGAGATCACCGAAAAAGGCTTCCCTAGTCTAGTGGCTTCCATCACAATATTGAGTAGGCGTCTAGTATTATCAGGGCCTTCACGGTTATGGATAAAGCCCACTTGGTCCACATTGATTAAGCTAGGTAGGAGATTCGCCATACGATTTGCTAGAATCTTGGAATAGATTTTGATGTCAGTATTTATAAGAGAAATAGGTCGGTAGCTGGGGCACAGAGAGGGGTCCTTACCAGGCTTAGGTTTAGTAATAATAGTGACTTTGAGGAACTCCTTTTTAAAAGAGCCCCGGGAGCCATAGTATTGAAAAAAAGGGGGAGAATGGGGATGAGGTCCTTTTTATAAGTTTTGTAAAATAACGCGGGGAAACCGTTTGGACCGGGGGCCTTAAGTGGTTTGAGAGAACTGACTACCCGATTAATTTCGAGCATAGATATTGGTGCTTTAAGGGAGTCCCGTTGTTCATCTGTCAAGGTAGGGAGCTTAAGACTTTTGAGGACTTGCTGAATATTGGATAGTGAGGTAGCAGCAGGGGATTCTGAGTTCTGGATGTTGTATATCTCCTCATAGTAAGAGGCAAACATAGATCCTATTTGTTTAGGTAAAATGGAGGATCAACCTTTATGCTTCAGGATTTGTATTTGGGAGGCGCTCTCTCTATGCCTGAGCCTATTTGCCAGCATAGTGTCTGCCTTATTTCCTTTATGGTAAAATAGTTGTCTAAGTTTCAACAATTGTTGTTGTGTCCGTCGTAATTCTAAGGTGCAAATAAGAGCTTTGAGGTCCTTTATGGCGGTAGACTGGGCTGGGGAAGGGGAGAGTCGGTTAAGTCTCTCCAGTTCGTTGAGCTTACTAAAGGCTTGTGAAAGGGGCAACCCATGGGCCTTCCTAAGTATGGCCTGCTTTCTTATTAATAATCCTCTAATTGAGGCTTTAATAGCCCCCCATAGGGTATCATCAGTTACTGCTTTAGTATCATTTAAAGCGATTAGTTCCCTTAGGTCATTTTCTAGTTCCTGTCAGAAGGGAATATCAGACAGAATAGTATGTGGCATAGACCACGCTGGTGGACATAAGGAAGTAGGGGAGTTGTAAACTGTAAGCGACACTTGGTCATGATCAGACCATGCGCATGAATGGATATTAGTGTTCTTAACTTGATCTAGGGTCTAATATTGGCTAAAAATGTAGTCTAATCTAGTGTAGGTTAGGTGAGGAGGAGAGAAATGCGTGTAGTCTCTATCCATTGTATGAAAAGCACGCCAGATGTCAAAGTAATCAAATGCAAATATGAGGGACCTGAATTTGAGTGAAAGAGAATCTAATCTATGATCTTTAGGGTTTGGTTTATTAGTTTTTTTTTATCTAATAGGGGATCCCAGACAAGGTTAAAGTCACCACCCATAATCACTCTACCTTGCTTATATTTATCAACCGTCTTTAATATTTTACGTAAACATTTACATTGACCTGAATTAGGGAGGTAGACTGAGACTAGTGTGTACATACATTGATTGAGTCTACAGTTAAGAATTATGTATCTATCTTGGGGATCTACTTTTTGGAAAGTGATTTCGCACGCCAGGTGCTTGTGTATAAGGATGGAGACACCTCTAGCTTTGGAAGTAAAAGGGGCGAGGATTAAGGTAGTATAGTCTTTAGAGAAAAGTGTGGGAATGTCACCAAACTTCCAGTGTGTCTCCTGTAGGAAGACAACATCTGGGTTTGAATGTTTGAGTGATCTGAGGAAGACACTACGCTTACCAGGCGAATTTAACCCTCTCACATTATGTGTAAGAAATTTTAAAGTGTCCCTGCTAGCCATTTGAATGGTGTGGAGAGCATCCTTGTGACAAGAGCCTGAAGAGGGGAATAGGGAGAGAGGGGACAAAAAAGGTTAAGTACATAGGAGAAGGAATGTAAATTTTGCATAATAAATGAGTAATTGTTGTGGTGGTATTAGTCCACCAGGATGAGCCCAACATAAGGGCTAAGTGGGGGGGGGGGGGGAGATCACCAAGGTCTGTAAGAAAGACCGGGGCGGTTTGACCCCAAAAATAAAAATAACATCAATAAACAGTTGAATAATACAGTAAGCAGTTTTTAACTGAAAAATAAATAAAATAACATGGAACTTAACTTCTGTTACCCTGTGACAATAGTATAATACTATAACTGAACATCCAAAAAAAAAAGAGCAACAATAATAACATAAATAAAATGAGATTTATGCTCATCTTGTATCTGAAGACCCAGGACAATAGATTACAGAATCAATATGCATGGTTATTTAGGGGACCACCTCCAGTGGGGGGGTCAAGTGTTTTTGCCGTTTGGGCCTCTGCTCTTTGACTTGCCACTCAGGGGCTGAGGCTCTGAGCTTTGACTGTGAAGATGATGGTTGGGGGTTGCTCATAGGTGGGCGCAGGCCCCAAGATTCAAGAAGTGTGAAGCCTTGATTGAGGTTAGCCATAGTATGTGAGTGATTGTCCTTAGTGATGAGAATTTTAGTTGGGAAGCCCCATCTGTATTTTATATTTTCCGTCTTAGGACCTCTGTTATTGGGGAGAGCAGTCTCCTCTGTTGAAGAGTGTGTTGAGACAAATCCTGCAGCAATTGGATGTTTTTGAATTTTCAGATAAGGAAGGCTTACGGAAGGCTGCCTGTAAAATCTGATCTTTAAGACTGTAGCTGTGGAACCATACAACTACGTCTCTGGGTTTGTCAGATGAGAGTGCTCTGGGTCTAAGCGCTCTGTGGCAGCACTCCAGAGTGTTAGGGGTCATAGTGAATGTACCCAGGAGTTCCTTAAATAACTCTGAAAGGAAGTTCTGTAAATCAGCCGGTGAGACAGCCTCAGGAATACCTCGGAAGCGAACGTTGCTACGTCGCGACCTGTCCTCCAAATCAGCCAATTTGTATTCTAGTTGTGTGATCTAATCCGCCAAAGATTCAGAGTATGCCAGGAGGTTAGTATGGTCAGTAGTTAGGTCGTCCTGTTTACGCTCCAAGGCATCAACCTGTTCCCCAATCTCGGAAATGTCCTTGCGGAGCTCAGCCGAGCTGTGATGAATCTCTTGGGTGATTGAAAGGGTTTGGGCAGCCAACAGTTTCTGCATAGTTGTCTCTGTGATATATTTAGAAGAGGCCGCACAGGAATTGACACTAGATTGAGAGTTGCCGTCTTGGGAGTCTTGGTCAGCATGGCTAGAAGCCGACTGAGACGGTACTCTGGTAGTTGGAAGAGAAAAATTATCTAGGACTGTCTTCTTAACTTTATTCTGAGACTTAGACTGCCTCTTGGCAGTGTGCGGCATTATGGATCTTTAATCAGACAGAAACCTCTAGGCAAGAAGCTTCAATATATACTTTCAAAATTAACAGATGAGGGCCCTCCGTAGCCTGTGGAATAATCAGTTAAGTCATAAGAGTACAGGGTAAGACATTAATTAGAACATCAGCTAAGCTCCAGTATACAAATACTGCTAAAAAGGGTCAACCGCCCCAGCCATACAAGCTTTTACACTTACCACATCAGAGAGAAAAAAAAAACTCCTCACAGAGTGCCCAAGTGGGCTAATTAGGGTATGCAACTGATGTGGCAGTAAAAAAGCTGCCGGGAGAGAAGTCAAGGACAACACCGTGTCTAGGGTTATGCACACCAGAGGGTGAGCAAGATAGTTACAGCAATGCTAAGGTCCTAGAGCCAGACCCTCACCTTAGGGAACATGGGGATACGACCCAAAGGAAGGGAGAGGGGAGTGGGAAGTGACCCACCCAGACAGGCTGGGCGGGAGCAGAAAGGTGAGGGGTGGTCACACAGACGGTGACAGTACTTGCACACTTTGTTTTGTAAAGTTTTGGTAAATTAGCAGGATTGAAGCTGGCTATTGAACCCTATGGGTACTATATGTTAGGTAGGGCAGTCTAAATTGAGGACTTTACAAGATCTAACTATAGTAGGTGGGAACCAATGGTTGAATAATAAGAAGAAACCTTAGCTTAGAAACCTTATGCTAGTTACATAACTGCTCACTAAATGTTAATAAAAGAAAAACCAGTGGTCGAGAAGGAAATAGGTATTAAAGTACCATTTATAACTGCGTTTAATCAACAACACAAAATTATGTAAAAAATAATAAGGAAACACTGGCATGTCATCAAGTCTGATACACTTTTGGGTAAGGAAATATCAGAAAATCCGATGTTTATATATAGAAAAGCAACCAACTTAAAAAACATTTTAGCCCCAAGTGAATATAAAAAGAAAAAGAAATCTTCAAAAGAAGTTGATCTGAGAGGTAACAAGGTAATGTTTTTTTCCGTGTTACAGCTGTAAAGCTTGTGAGCACAGCAAAATAGTGAAAACTTTTACATTCACTAGTACTGGTAAAAAAATATGAAATAAAGGACACCATCCGCTGTAGAGATAAAGGGATATACATTTTACAGTGCTCGTGCAATTTGCAATATTTAGGGGAAACTACAAGGCCCTACAGAGATAGGATAAGAGAACACTTGTACAATATAGAAAAGGGCAAATTAGAAACGCGCCTGTACGATCATTTTAAAAACGTACACAACAACAGCACAAAAAATATTATTTGTTGGGCAGTGAGGAAACTAAAGAAAAAATGGAGAGGGGGAAGACTATCAGAAATGAATACTTAGAAAGGAAGCAGAACTTATATACGAACTAGGGACATTATACCCTGCAGGCCTTAACTCAGAATTTGATTTGACCCCTTTTATTTTAGATTAAAGTAATATGGTAGGTAGGTATTTTTAGCTAGGTTGTTTATTTATCAATAACAGTGCTACTGATTATAAGCAATATTCTCAATTCCTTATGTATTCTTCATTTTCTATTTGAATGACAATGAATCAAGAAAGTACTGAATATCATATTTGATTAACAATAACTTCATAAAAGATATGTCGAAGCCTACAAAGGAGTACAAACCTACATAACAATAAGGACCACAGCAATAGAATTTTAGCTTAAACAAATCCACCTTAATGAAAGAAGAAGGAAGCACAAACCAATCAGAGCCAGGAGGAGGGGTATTTAAGAACTCATCAGACACCAGCCATTCATCTTGATAAAGCCTTTGGGGAAGGTGAAACGCGTCGATTGAAGGACTGAGTATGGAGAAAAACTGGCTATTTACATTTTGAATTAAAAATCTCTGCGCAGAGAGAAAACATTGGACACAAGTGAGCCGATTTTGGAACAGTCGTAATTAGAGAACTCCTATTGGCTATTCAGCCACATGTGATACGGAGGTAAAGGAACACGCTGAACCAAGCCAAGATCAGAGCAAGGCCATTGGCCGAAGATCAACACGTGACGCGGAAGCGTCTAAACCAACGTGTACACGCACATTGTGGACAACAGAGACGGTGCTGGCTAGGTGGTGGAAGAAAATTACCCTCAAAAGTAAGACACACGAATCGTTTGTGTTCTGCTTCCTCTTTAGCCGCAGAGAGTGAGAACCCTGGCAAGTAGGTAAAAAGGTGTCGGGTTTGTGGAGAGGCAAAGTACAGGTGTGTGTTTCACAACAATAACGAAATACAACAATCTAAAGAACAGACAAAGATTAGCGCTCAAATATTTTAACCAAAGGATTTTAATACGGCAGATATTTTGTTAGGGTACACTATACTTTTAATAGATAGTGCAAGGAGTGTTATTAGCTGGCTCATTGTCTTTTTATTGAGGTGATGAGTTATTTATTCACAGCACAAAAAAGGGAAATACCTAAGCACAACCCCAATGACAATTTAAGCTATTCCAAATATACAGCTCACCCTGCTAACTGTAAGTTAATTGCAATACACAAACGAAAAAAGTGTGGAACAGCGCTACATCAGCACAAATAATCAATCAGAGGAAGGATTAGAATATAAACTTGAAGTTAATATTGTTAATCAGATTATAATAAAAATTATCCTAAGTGTAAAACCACACAGTTGTATATGTTGAATAAAATAGAAATTAGTGTTAAATAAAATAGAAATGTATTACCACATAATCAAATTGACATAAGTTTAAAAATCACACTGCTGTCTAATAGTCAGTTACTATATATAATAATATATCTATTTATATACACATATAAAATGGATCATAACAATTTAAAAAAACTCTCTTAATAGTATTAAACACTATAATCTCTAATCCCAAGTATAATACTTTCTCTTAATCAGTAATTCTTCATGTGATAAGCCAGGATGTAAAAACAGAAAAGTCTCTCTCAGAACCTATGCTATAAACGTTTCGTGAGAAGCCTCTTGAATAAACGTCTGTTCTTTAGATTGTTGTATTTCGTTATTGTTGTGAAACACACACGTGTACTTTACCTCTCCACAAACCCGACACCTTTTTACCTACTTGCCAGGGTTCCCAATCTCTGCGGATGAAGAGGAAGCAGAACACAAACGATTCGTGTGTCTTACTTTTGAGGGTAATTTTCTTCCACCACCTAGCCAGCACCGTCTCTGTTGTCCACAATGTGCGTGTACACGTTGGTTTAGATGCTTCCGCGTCACGTGTTGATCTTTGGTCAATGGCCTTGCTCTGATCTTGGCTTGGTTCAGTGTGTTCCTTTACCTCCACATCACATGTGGCTGAATAGCCAATAGGAGTTCTCTAATTACGGCTGTACCAAAATCGGCTCACTTGTGTCCAATGTATTCTCTCTGCGCAGAGATTTTTAATTCAAAATGTAAGTAGCCAGTTTTTCTCCAGACACAGTCCTTCAATCGACGCGTTTAGCCTTCCCCAAAGGCTTTATCAAGATGAATGGCTGGTGTCTGATGCATTCTTAAATACCCCTCCTCCTGGCTCTGATTGGTTTGTGCTTCTTTCATTAAGGTGGATTTGTTTAAGGTGGAATTCTCTTGCTGTGGTCCTTATTGTTATGTAGGTTTGTACTCCTTTGTAAGCTTCCACATATCTTTTATGAAGTTATTGTTAATCAAATATGATATTCAGTACTTTCTTGATTCATTGTCATTCAAATAGAAAATGAAGAATACATAAGGAATTGAGAATATTGCTTATAATCAGTAGCACTGTTATTGATATATAAACAACCTAGCTAAAAATACCTACCTACCATATTACTTCAATATATAATAAAAGGGGTCAAATCAAATTCTGAGTTAAAGCCTGCAGGGTATAATGTCCCTAGTTCGTATATAAGTTCTGCTTCCTTTCTAAGAATTCATTTCTGATAGTCTCCACCTCTCCAATTTTTCTTTACTTTCCTCACTGCCCAACAAGTAATATTTTTTGTGCTGTTGTTGTGTACTTTTTTAAAATGATCGTAGAGGCGGGTTTCTAATTTGCCTTTTTCTATATTGTACAACAGTTCTCTCATCCTATCTCTGTAGGGCCTTGTAGTTTCCCCTAAATATTGCAAATTGCACAAGCACTGTAAAATGTACAATATCCCTTTATCTCTACAGCGGATGGTGTCCTTTATTTCATATTTTTTTACCAGTACTAGTGGATGTAAATGTTTTCACTTTTTTGTTGTGCTCACAAGCTTTACAGCTGTAACATGGAAAAAAGCCATTAACCTTGTTACCTCTCAGATCAACTTCTTTTGAAGATTTCTTTTTCTTTTTATATATTCACTTGGGGCTAAAATGTTTTTTACCTCAATTTTTGCTTTTTCTAGTATCTTCTTATCATAATTCCTTTTTATGAATGTTTCTTCCAATATTCGAATTTGACTTTCATAGTCTACTACCTTAGTACAGTTTCTCTTTATTCGTAAGAACTAGCCTTTTGGGGTGTTTTCTATCCACCTCTTGATACTAGAAAAAGCAAAAATTGAAGCTAATGAGGGAGACAGAAACAAAATGTTAATGAAAGAAAAACCAGTGGTAGAGAAGGAAATAGGTATTCAAGTACCATTTATAACTACGTTTAATCAACAACACAAAATTATGTAAAAAATAATAAGGAAACACTGGCATGTCATCAAGTCTGATACACTTTTGGGTAAGGAAATATCAGAAAAACCGATGTTCATATATAGAAAACAGACATCCCAACTCTCCCTGAAGTTCAGGGAGTCTCCCTGATTGTAATAGCGGCTCCCTGATGACAGCAAATGGAATGCAATCTCCCTGAAACTCCAAGTACCATGATACAATGTGGCCCAAATCCGGCAAAGTTTTTTTAAGGAATGCCTTTAGTTGCTGGGACGTTATAGGACCCTCAAAGCATCAGTAACCAAAAAGCCCCCACTGATTTTAATAAAATAAAACACAAATACTTCTAGGGATGCACCGAAATGAAAATTCTGGACCGAAACCGATACCGAAAATTCAGGATGATCCTGGCCGAAAACCGAAATGAAACCGAAATTGTTTTTTTCTTTTTTAACTACAGTGTGTGTGTGTAGCTGAGAGAGCTTGTAGGCGGGAAAGCTCCAACAAATGGACATGGTCACTTGTACAGTAGGGCGTGATCTGCAGTGAAACTGGAGCTCTATAAGGGAGAGCGTGGTTATAGCCAGACAACAATACGAGGTGGACATGTGTTTTGTTTTTGGGTGTAGTTATCCGTGCGATGAGCGTGGCTGCACCTGATCGTCTCTCATCGTATCTCCGCCTAGTTCCTGGTTCGGGTCTCACACTCCCGTCAGATTATATGTCCGGAGCCCCAAATGGAGTCTGCCTGTCAACTATCACCAGGACCACTGGACTTAGCTACAACCTTACATGCAAGGTGGTTATAGAAAGTTACTGTGCTTTTTTGTATACACTGTACTACCTTATTTACTGCACGTAATTAAACGTTGTATTCTAAAATATTTTTGCATTCAACAAGCGTATGATCACTGGAAAATAGGTTTGTTGTATGTGGTTGTTCAATAAAGCTACTTTTTTTTAATGTGACTTTAGTGGGAAGCTACTTTAATAAGTCTCTATCTTATTTATTGTTTCGAGGTGTCCAATATATAACTGGGGGGGGGGAGGAGAGGGGGGCACAGTAGCGGGTGAAGCCACCTCCCTGAAATGAGCTTTTGCAGCTTGGGATGTCTGAGAAAAGCAACCAACTTAAAAAACATTTTAGCCCCAAGTTAATATAAAAAGAAAAAGAAATCTACAAAAGAAGTTGATCTGAGAGGTAACAAGGTTAATGTTTTTTTCCGTGTTACAGCTGTAAAGCTTGTGAGCACAGCAAAAAAGTGAAAACATTTACATCCACTAGTACTGGTAAAAAATATGAAATAAAGGACACCATCATTATATGTGTATATAAATAGATATATCCTTATATAAAGTAACTGACTATTAGTGACCGGTCACTTTATGAATAAGTTTTAGCTGGACAGCAGTGTGATTTTTAAACTTATGTCAATTTAATTATGTGGTATTAAATTTCTATTTTATTTAAAACAAATTTCTATTTTATTCAACATATACAACTGTGTGGTTTTACACTTAGGATAATTTTTATTATAATCTGATTGACAATATTAACTTCAAATTTATCATCTAATCCTTCCTCTGATTGATTATTTGTGCTGATGTAGCGCTGTTCCATACTTTTTTCATTGATGAGTTATTTATTGACCTTGAGTGCAATTCAAAATTCCACTGCAAAATGTAGTGTTTTTAAGGACCTGACGTAAACCAACAGTGTTAACAGTATATCTGAGAACTACATGAAAAACTCCACTACTTGCACATCCTTTGCTTAGCACACCCTTGTCTTTGCGTGCCCAAAGTTTATTATGTGACGGATTAAGTGCAGCCACACTTTCCGACATGCAGATGTTAGTACCTAGACTATCACTCAAGCAATAAAAAATAACTTTGGACTTCTAATATGAAGGAAAAATTAGAAAAGCTATTGATTGAGCTCAAGCAATGTTAATTCACAATAGTGTTAACATTTTTGTGCTTCACATAATCTACGCCTATGACAATAGATTTTCAACTTTTTATATGTTTATTCACAGTAAAGAAATTTCTGGATTAAACATTTTATTTACTGTACGATTGGTTTATAGCTGTGCTAGTTTTCAGTCTCGAAAAATGCATGCTTTGCATATTCTTACCATACATATACATTTTAAGGTTCATTGGTTTAAAACTCAATTTTCCAGTTTGGGTACCTTCTTTACAATGAACCTTAAGTGCAATACAGATTCAATTGATAGAAAGAAATTAGAAAGAAATGTAAGTTTTCTACCATGGCAAGCATACAGGTTTTCTATAGAGTAATAGTTGGATCTGCAAAGGAATATATTGGGTGGAAGAGCACAAGGGGAATAATTCTCTCCTTGTTTTTCCTTTCAGTTTTAAAGAAAACAATTTAAAGTTACACATTTTAGAAACATTAGCACCCACTAGAGATGTTAAGCCAATACACCCATCAAGTCAATGAAAGAAGATGCATGTTGAAAGGGTTTAAGGTAATAAATAAATAAAAAATACCTAAAGGAGAAGATAAGTCCTTCTATAGGCCTTAAAGCACAAAGTTACTTAGATATAAGGGTCAGACTGAAGCTATAGGTTATATTAGAGGTTAGCAATCAATGACACATGTGCGAGGGTGGCACATAGAGTAATGTTTAACAGCACTTGGAGTGGTGCATTGGCTTGTCCTTTGGTTACATCAATGTCATATTTTTGCCATGTGATGGTAAGCTAAGACCAGTGTTACCCTTCTCATCACTCCCCCAACACACGCACCATGCACAATATTTGAGACTATATTGAAACATTCCTTGCTTTTTTTCTTCAAACTTCGACTTTATTTGTTGTAAGTATAAGGGCAGTAGATCTTCCAAAATGTATTTTATGTGCTCCATAGTAATGGCTATTTTTGACATCAGACAGTGCTACTGCAGATCAATACACCCTTTTCAACATTCACGCAGTCACAGATCAATAGCTTAATACTGTCTTGTTTAGTCAGATAATAACACTATCTCCAGTTATAAAATGATAATTTTGACTGCACTACATGGGTCACCAGTGGGGTGTTGAGAAATTTATTGCAAGACCACCACCAAATATTTCCAACAGTCCAGACAGTTCACACTAGGGCTCCAATAAAAAATATCAAAAAAATATTATCATCTGGTACATTAGCCTTTTACTTTTCATACCAGCTGCAGAGCATTATGGGAAAATACTTATATACATAACAATAGGTCCACACTCACAAACTTTTACTAATAATGGTCAATTTAATATGTGATATTATAAAACCACAATTTTTATAATATCACATTATATATTATAAAACCACAAGTGACAAAAAAGGATAAAAATACCCACTTACCCCCTGCTGTGCAAAGTGTGCCATAAACCATCCTAAAACCCAACAGCTATAACAAGAATAAAGTGCGCACACATTTTAATAATTTGCTAAAAAATTGCCCAGTTAAATATTTATGCGCACAGTGCTCAAAATAATTAGAGGGATCATTGCTTCTGTGTCTCTCTGAGATAAATTGTAGGTTCCCAGGAGCATAAACCTATCATGCACAAAGACACAGAGCCAGTCAGGGGCGACATTTAAGGTGAGGCAAGCACATGACTCCAGCCCATTTATAGCACAATTGTACATAAGCATTGGTTGCATGCAGGCAGGCAGGCTTAGTAAGGGGGTGACAAGGCTAGTAATTTGATATGTTAGTCATTTTACTATTGAAGGGGAGGGCGTCCTGACTAGGAGGCTTGGGAAAAATCAAGGTTAGGGACTGACAAATCGCCCTTAAGGCCAGGTGACTAAGACCTGAGGTCTAATATGGCTATAGGGTTACAGAATGGCTGGATATGTGGCTAAAATAGTGGCTGCAGATGTTTATTGTTATATAGATATATATATATATTATATATATATATATATATATTTGTTCTTTATTTTTAACTCTATACAGAAGATAAGGCTAACACACATGGTCACATAATACTTATTACTTTGGCTTAGTGTTCTTAAAAGATTGACCCCATATAGGCATACATTTCGCACAATAAAGAATACGACACACAAGAGAAGTGGGTGTAAAGGCCGCAGCCCGCATTTATTAAATTACTTAATAAATATATAACTTATAAATTCAATAACTTGTAAACATATTAACCTGATGAGAAAACATGAGGTGCTTGCCCCCAGAGATGTACCTTCCACCAGTTTACCACCAGGTACATCCCCACAAACAACTTTCCCGCCTCTTTAGGGAGGTACCAATTTACCTAAATTACATCCTAGAAAACAAGCACCCACTCCTACCGCTGCGACACCAACTTAAACAAATAGGGAGGGAGGGGACTTCACCTTGCGATTGCAGGGACACAAGAGGATGAACAATTTCCGTCTCTGCCCTAAATACCGGACCCCCACAGGCTCCGCCCTTCACACCAGCCTGCTCCATTTGTCTCGAATAGGGGCACATACCGCTCTGTACATACTCTCCTCCGGGGCGCATTGACCCCATATAGGCATACATTTCGCACAATAAAGAATACGACACAGAAGAGAAGTGGGTGTAAAGGCCGCAGCCCGCATTTATTAAATTACTTAATAAATATATAACTTATAAATTCAATAACTTGTAAACATATTAACCTGATGAGAAAACATGAGGTGCTTGCCCCCAGAGATGTACCTTCCACCGGTTTACCACCAGGTACATCCCCCCAAACAACTTTCCCGCCTCTTTAGGGAGGTACCAATTTACCTAAATTACATCCTAGAAAACAACCAAGTCAGCGGTGAGCTGGTTGTACGTGCTCGTGCACGATTTCCCCATAGACATCAATGTGGAGAACCGGCTGAGAAAAAGTCTAACACCTGCAATAAAGCAGCGTAAAGCTCAGTAACGCAGCCCCATTGATTCATATGGGGAAACATATTTTATGTTTACACCTAACACCCTAACATGAACCCTGAGTCTAAACACCCCTAATCTTACACTTATTAACCCATAATCTGCCACTCCGGAAACAGCCGCCACGTACATTATACTTATTAACCCCTAATCTGCTGCCCCCAACATCGCCGACACCTACATTATATTTATTAACCCCTAATCTCCCGCCCCCAATGTCGCCGCAAACTACCTACACTTATTAACTCCTAATCTGCCGCCCACAACGTCGCCGCCACTATATTAAATGTATTACCCCTAAATCTAATTCTAACCCTAACACCCCCTAACTTAAATATAATTTAAATAAATCTAAATAAAATTCCTATCATTACTTAAATTATACCTATTTAAAACTAAATACTTACCTATAAAATAAACCCTAAACTAGCTACAATATAACTAATAGTTACATTGTAACTAGTTTAGATTTTATTTTTATTTTACAGGCAAGCTTGTATTTATTTTAACTAGGTTGAATAGTTACTAAATAGTTATTAACTATTTAATAACTACCTAGCTAAAATAAATACAAATTGACCTGTAAAATAAAACCTAACATAAATTACAATAACACCTAACACTACACTACAATTAAATAACTTAAATAAATTAAATACAATTAAATAAATTTTAATTAAATTAGCTAAATCACACAAAAAAACACTAAATTACAGAAAATAAAAAACAAATTACAAGATCTTTAAACTAATTACACCTAATCTAATAGCCTTATCAAAATAAAAAAAAGCCCCCCCAAAATAAAAAAACCCTAGCCTAAACTAAACTACCAATAGCCCTTAAAAGGGCCTTTTGCGGGGCATTGCCCCATTGAAATCAGCTCTTTTACCTGTAAAAAAATACAAACAACCCCCCCAATAGTAAAACCCACCACCCACACAACCAACCCCCCAAATAAAAGCCTAACTAAAAAAACCTAAGCTCTCCATTGCCCTGAAAAGGGCATTTGGATGGGCATTGCCCTTAAAAGGGCATTTAGATCTATTGCTGCCCAAAGCCCTAACCTAAATAATAAACCCACCCAATACACCCTTAAAAAATCCTAACACTAACCCCTGAAGATTCACTTACCGGGAGAAGTCTTCATCCAAGCGTCAAGATGTCCTCAACGAAGCCGGCAGAAGTGGTACTCCAGACGGGCAAAAGTGGTCCTCCAGATGGGCAGAAGTCTTCATCCAGATGGCATCTTCTATATTCATCCTTCCGACGCGGAGCGGCTCCATCTTCAAGACATCCGGAGCGGAGCATCCTCTCCAATCGACGGCTTCTTCGGAATGAATGTTTCTTTAAGTGATGTCATTCAAGATGGCGTCCCTTAGATTCCGATTGGCTGATAGAATTCTATCAGCCAATCGAAATTAAGGTAGAAAAAATCCTATTGGCTGATGCAATCAGCCAATAGGATAGAACTTCAATCCTATTGGCTGATCCAATCAGCCAATAGGATTGAGCTCGCATTCTATTGGCTGATTGGAACAGCCAATAGAATGCTAGCTCAATCCTATTGGCTGATTGGGGGAGGTAAATAAATATAATGTAGGTGTCAGCGATGTTGGGGGCAGCAGATTAGGGGTTAATAAGTATAATGTAGGTGGCGGCGATGTTAGGGGCGGCAGATTAGGGGTTAATAATATTTAACTAGTGTTTGCGAGGCGGGAGTGCGGCAGTTTAGGGGTTAATATGTTTATTATAGTGGCGGCGATGTCCGGAGCGGCAGATTAGGGGTTACAATTTTTATTATACTGTTTACGATGCGGGAGGGCCTCGGTTTAGGGGTTAATAGGTAGTTTATGGGTGTTAGTGTACTTTTTACCACTTTAGTTGTGAGTTTTATGCTACAGCGTTGTAGTGTAAAACTCATAACTACTGACTTTAAAATGCGTTGGAAGTCCCATAGAAAAAAGGCTTTATGAACTTTACGTAAGTAGGTTTGCAGCAAGGCCAAAAAAGTGTGCGGTACACCTATACCTGCAAGACTCGTAAAAGCAGCGGGCGTAAAAAAGCAGCGTTAGGACCTGTTAACGCTGCTTTTTTACTTTACTGCAAAACTCATAATCTAGGCATAAATTCTTAGTGAGCCCCTTCTCGTTCCAAACCACGGGCCATGCCCCCGCACACCAGTTCCCCTGACAATATGCACCAAAACCCACCGACCCGATGCATCCATGAACAGGTGCAACTCCTCATTCGAAACAGCCCTCTCCTGCACCAAAGCCCTCCCATTAAAATTATCCAAGAACATCAACCTTACTTTAAGGTCCTCCGTAAGATCCACACCTAACCTGATCCAATGGCGAGGGTCCATCAACCCCACTGTGGCCAGCCAAAGACTCCTGCAAAAAACCCTCCCCACCGGGATAATCCTGCAAGCAAAATTAAGCTTGCCCAGTAAAGATTGTATCTCCAGAAGCTGCAGCTTCTTTTTCATGATCGCCCCAGTGATGGAACCCTTCAGGTCCAGTAACTTGTCCAGGGGCAAAATGACATTCCATCATGTTGGAATCAATCTCAATACCCAAAAAACTCAACAAAGTCAATGGGCCCTCTGTCTTCTCATGGGCCACCGGAATACCAAACTCTTCAGCCACCCCATAGAAATACTCCATTACCTTGCCGCAACCCGCGCTCCCCGCCTTCCCTATGAATAGGAAGTAATCCAAATAATGGACAACTGACACCAAACCTGAAACCTGCCGTACAACCCACTCAACAAATGTGCTAAACTTCTCAAAGTATGCACACGAGATAGAACATCCCATCCACATACACAGATCCACATAGAACGCTCCCTGGAAAAAACACCCCAGCAAATGATGGCACACCGGGTGCACCGGTAGTAGCTGAAAGGCAGCCTCCACATCCACCTTCCCCATCAGCGCACCCTTTCCCACTTCTCTCACTAAACCCACCGCCTTGTCAAAGGAAGCGTACCGCACTGCAGCCCATCCAGGTCCCGCATAGTAGTTTCAGCAGAAACCTCTGCCCCACCGCCCACCTGCTCATCTGGCTCACTCCCCACACCTGCAGAAGATAAACATGGTACATTAATCCTCCTCGGCTTATCCCCCCCTGATGTTCCTGACCTCTTCCTGCTGTTTTTCCTCTCCCCGCCCCCTTATCCCACCCCCTCCCCAAACAGGAGCCATATGTACTGGCCTCCCCTTATTCCCCTTCCGCTGTTTCTTTTACCCTATCCTTCCCACTTTGAAAGTCTCCCCCCTTTGCTGCCTAGGCCTACCTCCCTGCGTGTCCACCCCTTGAGAGGCTGTATCCCCCCCACCCCTATATTCATCTCTTGAAGTGCCCTCTTCCTCTTGCCCCTACCTACCACTTGTCCTCTGCGCTTCACTTCTCCTGTCTCATGCAGCTGCTCTTGCCTTCCCATATGGGCTTGGGGTGAATGCTCCCCTTGCCGCATCCCCTTCCTGAAGAGCCAGTGTCCCCTGCACCCTATCCTTGCCGTCCCTCCCTTCAACCTCCATCTGTTGATCAAGGCCCAGCCCTCCACCAACTCCTCTCTTACCTGCCGCTACTCTGCTCCGGATGGGCGCCTTCCCCGTGCCATCGGCTGGCGCCGCATGCACCGCCACCTGCTCCTGGGCCTCTGCTTCACTGCAACCACTCTCCGGCCGGCGCATGGGCCCTGCATCAGTTTGTTCCGGCCCATCGCCATCACCGCTGCTCCCGCATTTTCTTCCATCAGGGGACAGACGATCCGGAGGCCTTGACCACCTCTGTGGCCTGCCGTTCCTGCTCCCGCCTCCATCCGACTCCGCCAAGGCTCCTTAGAGGTTAGCTGCGGCTAAGTAATCCCTCAGCCATGCCATGCCTCTCTCTGCCACCATTCGCTTCACGTCCTCCAGAAGGGTGTCCATCCTCTCTGGTCATTGCAATCGCAAGCCTCAATTCAGATTTCACCATGGACACAAGTGGACGAACAACTTCCGTCTCTGCCCTAAATACCGGACACCCCACAGGCTCCGCCCTTCACACCAGCCTGCTCCATTTGCCTCGAATAGGGGTCACATACCCCACTGTCCATACTCTCCTCTGGGGCACATTTCCAGCCTTTGGGTTACATAAAGTAGTGTAATGCATTTTTGCTCAATTTTTCATTCCTTCCAGGCAAAAATATCATATTTTCTATAGCTAAAACTTTAACATAATGGATTATTTGAAAGGAGATAAGACATAAGCAACATAGCAAGTTTATTTAATCAAGAGAAGAAGACTATTTGGAAGTCCATTACCATAAAAAGAAGGCAACATTTTCGCACATAAGAGGTAAGAATAGTAAAGTGTTTATAAAAAAATTTAAGTTTGAAATCCCTCAGCAGACAGCAAAAATATGCTTTTAAAGAAGACATATCAAGACGCAATGACAGAACAATAAAGACAGATTTTTAGATAAATTGTCCCTGTCTGAAACTAAAGAGGAACAAATAATTATTTATCATTACAAGAATTTCTGTACAGGAATCAACATTCCATCTTAAAGGGACATTAAACACTTTGAGATGGTAATATATAAAATGATAAATCATATGCATAAAAATAACTGCGATATAGATTCATTGTTTATTTTGTTCCCTTTTCCTGTAATTCCATTCTGAAATTGTGAGCTTTTCAGCTCATGCTAGAAATAGAAGTGCAGAACACTGTTATATTCCACAAAGCCATTGGCTGCACACTCTAGTGTTCTATTTATAACTGTCCCTAATTGGCCACAGCAGCGAGGTAACCTAAGTTACTGTGAAAAGAGAGCAAAGACAGGCGCAGCCCAAATCAAGTGTAGTATTCTTTAATTCAGTGTAAGAGCACACGTACAAATGGCTACTTACAAAATGCACAAATAAAAACTGCATATAAAGGTATCTTTACATCCAAACTGTGTTGTAGTATAACATACAGCTGTGAAACAAACTCTACGCGTTTCGTCTGAGAACGCCCAGACTTTCTCAAGAGGTGAAAAATTCCAATTTTTCACCTCTTGAGAAAGTCTGGGCGTTCTCAGACGAAACGCGTAGAGTTTGTTTCACAGCTGTATGTTATACTACAACACAGTTTGGATGTAAAGATACCTTTATATGCAGTTTTTATTTGTGCATTTTGTAAGTAGCCATTTGTACGTGTGCTCTTACACTGAATTAAAGAATACTACACTTGAATTGGGCTGCGCCTGTCTTTGCTCTCTTTTCACAGATTACTACCTGCTGGAGGTGTTTGGAGAATACACTCCCCTCTTTCTCAGGCAGCGCTCATCACTACAGTGACACAGGAAGCAGACCATCACTGACATCTGCAACACGCTTTCACAGTGGATCTACTTCCTGCTCAATAGAGCAACCGGCTTTCCTTCAGCTCACAGACTAAACCCAGGAACGTAAGCGCCCCTCAGCTTTTCTGTTTTGTACTAACCTAAGTTACTACATGGCAGATCCTATTGTTTCATAGGCACTAAGGGGCATATTTATCAAGCTCCGTATGGAGCTTGATGCCCCTTGTTTCTAAAGACCACTGCTCCATAACTTGTCCGCCTGCTCTGAGGCCGCGGACAGAAATCAACCCGATCATTGACGATCGGGTTGTTTGACACTCCCTGCTAGCGGCCGATTGGCCGCAAATCTGCAGGGGGCAGCATTGCACCAGCAGTTCACAAGAACTGCTGGTGCAATGATAAATGTCGACAGCGTATGCTACGATACTTCGTACCATGTCCGCTCGCACATTAAAAAATATGCCCCTAAAAATTTACACTTATTTTGTCAACATTTAAACAGCTAATGAAACTTTAAAAATTCCATCTCCATTTTTTTCTCAGACTAATCTTTTTTTTGAATGCATCAAAGCATTTATTTAGTGTTTAATGTCCATTTAGGATCAGTAAATACAGTAGATTTGCATAATAAACAAATGCACGATAAAAAGACAATACAATAAAACTTAGTCTGAACCTTAAATGACTAGTAGATTTTTTTTTGCAAATTTCAGTTATGTCTATTTCCACTCCTCATGTGTCATGTGACAGCCATCAGCCAATCACAAATGCATATTGATTTCTTGCACATGCTCAGTTAGGAGCTGGTGAATCAAAAAGTGTAAATATAAAAAGACTGTGCACATTTTGTTAATGGAAGTAAATTGACAAGTTGTATAAAATTGAATGTTTAATTTGAATCATTAAAGTAATTTTTACTTGAGTGTCCTATTAACTATTAGGGAAAGCATTAAAACCAGCCAACTAATTAATATTCCCATGTACCTGGAGATTACGTTAGGCCAGGAGGAAGAACCTATTTTTCATGCAATCATTTCACATACTAGTGAAATATATGGAAGGAAAAGGGGGTAGGAGAATTGTTGGGGCCACTACCAACTCAGCTAGAATGGTGTTATCAGAATAAGAGAAATCTGACTCTTACAAAGAGGCAGAAGTACTGGCTAACCAATCCTTCAAGTCTGTATTGGATTGATACAAAACCATAATCATAGGCAGACAGATTGAAGCACATTACACGTTGAGTAAAAAAAACACTATAGACTATTACACTTGGATATTAATGACTGGAGCTGGAACCTCTTGGCCTGTGAGTGGAACTTAAAATGCAGGAACAGATACACTGAACAAGAAAAGCTTTACTGAATGATAGGCAAAAGAACAGTTGATAGTTCAAATTGAAAACAGCAAGTTTGAAAATAGGCCAGAACACTAAAGTCTTATTTAAATTTTTGAATACTTTAGTAGGTTGCAGTAATAAAGTCCAATGGATATTGATGCTAAAATTGTGCAATACACTCAGTTATGGCTGGTTTGAGGAAGGCTGGTATAGCAGACACAGGATACTCAGCAGGCATAAGATACACAGCGAGTACTGTTGGTGAGACCATCATGGGATATCCGGTAGGTACAGCAGGCACAGATGGTTTGAGGAAAGCTGTCACTGGTATAGCACACACAGGATACCCAGCGGGTACTGTTGGTGAGACCATCATGGGATACTAGGTAGACAAATCTTCAGGAACAAGGTGAGCATACACAGGTATCAGGTCAGTATGCTTGGCTTTCCTGAACCAGGTGAGCATACTTAAGTACAAGGTAAGTATGCTGGGTCCCTGGAACAAGGTGAGCATACGCAGGTGCAAGATTAGTATGCTTGGTCTCTGGAACAAGGTGAGAATACACAGGTATTAGAGAAGTATACTTGGCTCTCAGGTACCAGGAGAGCATATGTAGGTACAAGGTAAGTAAGCAAGCTTCAGGATCAAGCTAGGCTTATAATCACTCAACCCAAAGTGATGGGCTGAGTGACCTTTTATAGGAATTGTCCCTCCAATAGACTTCAGGTGGGAGTTCCTATAATTAGAACATGGCCCCTTTAAATTCAGGCAGCATGCGGCCGCACGCGCCTATGGAGAAGCAGTAGCAGCTGCTGAAGCTGAGTCTAGGCATTCTTCCACATGGGACGCCAAGACCAACGAGATCAACTGTTGTGTTTGCTGGGAATGGGAATGTCCCTGACAGGGTCATATTATCTAAATTTTGCTGGTTCTAAAGTGGTTTTTCACATTGACCCTTGCAGGGGCTGCCCTCATGGAATTATCTTACAAATCGGGCATTTCCTGTGAGTGGTGAAATGTCTCCTTTAAAAAGTAATGTAGGTTGCTGGAAAGGAAAACTTTGCTCGGTAGAGCAAAGTTTGCAGTTAGCAGTGAGCAGGGGGTGCACTTTAAAAATGAAATCCTGCATCAAAAACAAATCACATTGCACTGCTTTTGAGTAAAGCATCTTACAATCGCCTCTATTTTTTACGTATGTGTTTTTCTATTAGGGTATTAAGTATTTTGTCACAACCTTGCCACCTTTTAGTTTGTGAGAAAAAACAGTGAGATATGTTGGGTGGAAATATTTAGATAATTATGTGAGAATTTGAGAGACAATTTAATACACTCCATAGAACGTCCATGTTCAGCCCATTTTATGATAAAACAACAATTAGGCTTTTTCTTTTGTACTTTTAAGTACGAATTTCTTTGTTTTTTTTGCACATACAGTGTACTTAAATTACAATTTACACTGTGCAAATTTTAATTTGATTTATTGCTATGTAAGTTACATACAAATTTTATGTTTTTGATAAAATAAGTTTTTGGTGAACAATTTTATTAGGATTGTTGATGCACCCTGTGAGGCCCATTTGTCAAGCTGGAGAAATGCAAGTTATGGAGCAGCGGTCTTTAGACCCTGTCCGCCTGCTCTGAGATCGCCGGAATTCAACCCGATCGAGTACGATCGGGTTGATTGACATCCCCCTGCTGGCGGCCGATTGACCGTGAGTCTGCAGGGGGCGGCATTGCACCAGCAGCTCACAAGAGCTGCTGGTGCAATGCTGAATACGGAGAGCGTATTGCTCTCTGCATTCAGCGAGGTCTGGATCAGGTCCGACAGACCTTTGATAAATAGACCTCTAACAGTACAATGTTTCTGCTTATTTATGTGTGAGTGGTTAAATTATTGTTTAGTATGATTTTTAAATTTTTATTTTCATTATGCATTTTTGTAATGTATGCATCTCCTTTCCATACAAAAAATGCAGTATACTCCCCTTAGCGAGACACCTTGGTGGTTTTAGATAATTCCACCGGGGAAGCAGAAGTACTGGGGAGCATTCTTAAGTCCTTCGCTAGCGGGAACTTATTTGAAA
>NC_069501.1:353688860-353731360 GCF_027579735.1 Bombina bombina
AACATGGCCAAAATACTGGAGACTTTTTAGCATTTATGCTTTCACTCTATTTAAACAGAAACATTGCCTTGTTTTTTTTTATTTATTTACCTTTCAAATCTCTCTATTTCTCCAACAGTGTGTCCGGTCCACGGCGTCATCCATAACTTGTGGGAATATTCTCTTCCCCAACAGGAAATGGCAAAGAGCACAGCAAAAGCTGTCCATATAGTCCCTCCCAGGCTCCGCCCCCCCAGTCATTCTCTTTGCCGCTGAACAAGTAGCATCTCCACGGAGATGGTTAAGAGTATGTGGTGTTTAGTTGTAGTTTTTTATTCTTCTATCAAGAGTTTGTTATTTTAAAATAGTGCTGGTATGTACTATTTACTCTGAAACAGAAAGAGATGAAGAGTTCTGTTTATAAGAGGAGTATGATTTTAGCAGCAGTAACTAAAATCGATTGCTGTTCCCACACAGGACTGTTGAGCTGAGAGAACTTCAGTTGGGGGGAACAGTTTGCAGACTTTTCTGCTCAAGGTATGACTAGCCATTTTTCTAACAAGACTGTGTAATGCTGGAAGGCTGTCATTTTTCCCTCATGGGGATCGGTAAGCCATTTTCTTAGTCTCAAACAGAATAAAGGGCTTATTATGGGCTATAAACTGGTAGACACTTTTATGGGCTAAATCGATTGCTTTATTTAGGTATTATATGCAGTTTGAAGTTGAATTTCACACTTTTATAACTTTGGGGAACGTTTTTTGCGCCAGGCACTTGTTAAGACACCTTCCCAGTCAGGAAGGGCCTTTCTCTGTAGTAGGCAGAGCCTCATTTTCGCGCCATTACTGCGCAGTTACTTTGAGAACAGTACATGCACCTGCATGTGTGAGGGTCTGGAATTCACTGAAAAAGTTCCTAGAAGGCTTCATTTGGTATTGTATACCCCCCTGGGATTGGTGAAGTCGCAGCAAAGGCTGGGGCTGGGACTGTAAGGGGGTTAAAATTGTAAACTGCTCCGGTTTCCACATTTTAAGGGTTAACAGCTTGAAATTTGGGGTGCAATACTTTGAATGCATTAAGACACTTTGGTAAAGATTGGATAATTCCTTCATAGTTTTTCACATATTCAGTAATAAAGTGTGCCCTGTTTAACATTTAAAGAGACAGTAACGGTTTTGTTTTAAAACAGTTTTTGTGCTTTATTAACCAGTTTAAGCCTGTTTAACATGTCTGTGCCTTCAGATAGATCATGTTCTGTATGTATGGAAGCCAATGTGACTCCCCCTTCAAATATGTGTGATAATTGTGCCATAGCGTCCAAACAAAGTAAGGACAGTACTGTCACAAATAGTAAAGTTGCCCAAGATGATTCCTCAGATGAAGGAAGTAGACATAGTTCTACATCATCTCCTTCTGTGTCTACACCAGTTTTGCCCACGCAGGAGACCCCTAGTACTTCTAGCGCGCCAATGCTTGTTACTATGCAACAATTGACGGCAGTAATGGATAACTCCATAGCAAATATTTTATCCAAAATGCCAGCATTTCAGAGAAAGCGCGATTGCTCTGTTTTAAACACTATAGAGCAGGAGGGCGCTGATGATAATTTTTCTGTCATACCCTCACACCAATCTGAAGTGGCAATGAGGGAGGTTTTGTCAGATGGGGAAATTTCTGATACAGGAAGAATTTCTCAGCAGGCAGAATCTGATGTTGTGACATTTAAATTTAAATTAGAGCATCTCCGCACATTGCTTAAGGAGGTGCTATCTACTCTGGATGATTGTGACAATCTGGTCATCCCAGAAAAATTGTGCAAGATGGACAAGTTCCTTGAGGTCCCAGTGCACCCTGATGCTTTTCCGATACCCAAACGGGTGGCGGACATAGTGAATAAGGAGTAGGAGAAGCCAGGCATACCTTTTGTCCCTCCTCCTATATTTAAGAAATTATTCCCTATGGTCGACCCCAGAAAGGACTTGTGGCAAACAGTCCCTAAGGTCGAGGGGGCGGTTTCTACACTAGCCAAACGCACGACCATTCCTATTGAGGACAATTGTGCTTTCAAAGATCCTATGGATAAAAATTTGGAGGGTTTGCTTAAAAAGATTTTTGTACAGCAAGGTTACCTCCTTCAACCTATTTCGTGTATTATTCCTGTCACTACAGCGGCGTGGTTCTGGTTCGAAGAACTAGAAAAGTCGCTCAGTAGGGAGACTCCGTATGAGGAAGTCATGGACAGAGTTCACGCACTTAAGTTAGCTAATTCCTTTATTTTAGATGCCGCTTTGCAGTTAGCGAGATTAGCGGCGAAAAATTCAGGGTTTGCAATTGTGGCGCGCAGAGCGCTCTGGCTAAAGTCTTGGTCGGCGGATGTATCTTCCAAGACAAAATTGCTTAATATCCCTTTCAAAGGTAAGACCCTTTTTGGGCCAGAATTGAAAGAAATTATTTCAGACATCACTGGGGGAAAGGGCCATGCCCTCCCACAAGATAGGCCTTTCAAGGCTAAGAATAAGTCCAATTTTCGTTCCTTTCGCAATTTCAGGAATGGACCGGCCTCCAACTCTGCAGCCTCTAGACAAGAGGGTAACGCTTCCCAGACTAAACCAGCTTGGAAACCGATGCAAGGCTGGAACAAGGGTAAACAGACCAAGAAGCCTGCTGCTGCTACCAAGACAGCATGAAGGGGTAGCCCCCGATCCGGGACCGGATCTAGTAGGGGGCAGACTCTCTCTCTTTGCTCAGGCTTGGGCAAGAGATGTTCAGGATCCCTGGGCACTAGAAATAGTCTCTCAGGGTTATCTTCTAGAATTCAAGGAACTACCCCCAAGGGGAAGGTTCCACATGTCTCACTTATCTTCAAACCAAATAAAGAGACAGGCATTCTTACATTGTGTAGAAGACCTGTTGAAGATGGGAGTGATACACCCAGTTCCAACTGTGGAACAAGGTCAGGGGTTTTACTCAAATCTGTTTGTAGTTCCCAAAAAAGAGGGAACTTTCAGACCAATTCTGGATTTAAAAATTCTAAACAAATTTCTCAGAGTTCCATCGTTCAAAATGGAAACCATTTGAACGATTTTACCTACAATCCAGGAGGGTCAATTTATGACTACCGTGGATTTAAAGGATGTGTATCTACATATTCCTATCCACAAAGATCATTATCAGTTCCTAAGGTTCGCCTTTCTGGACAAGCATTACCAGTTCGTGGCTCTCCCATTCGGGCTAGCCACTGCTCCAAGGATTTTCACAAAGGTGCTCGGGTCCCTTCTAGCGGTTCTAAGACCAAGGGGTATTGCAGTGGCACCTTATCTGGATGACATTCTAATCCAAGCGTCGTCTCTTTCCAAAGCAAAGGCTCATACAGACATTGTTCTAGCCTTTCTCAGATCTCACGGGTGGAAGGTGAATGTAGAAAAGAGTTCCCTGTCTCCGTCGACAAGAGTTCCCTTCTTGGGAACAATAATAGATTCTTTGGAAATGAAGATTTTCCTGACAGATGTCAGAAAGTCAAAGCTTCTAAACGCTTGTCAAGTTCTTCACTCTATTCTGACAGCCTTCCATAGTTCAGTGCATGGAAGTAGTAGGGTTGATGGTTGCAGCAATGGACATAGTTCCTTTTGCTCTAATTCATCTAAGACCATTACAACTGTGCATGCTCAAGCAGTGGAATGGGGACTATACAGACTTGTCTCCAATGATTCAGATAGACCAGATGACCAGAGACTCACTCCGTTGGTGGCTGACCCAGGATCACCTGTCCCAGGGAATGAGTTTCCGCAGACCAGAGTGGGTCATCGTCACAACCGACGCCAGTCTATTAGGCTGGGGCGCGGTCTGGGATTCCCTGAAAGCTCAGGGTCTATGGTCTCGGGAAGAGTCTCTTCTCCCGATAAACATTCTGGAACTGAGAGTGATATTCAATGATCTCCGGGCTTGGCCTCAACTAGCGAAGGCCAGATTCATAAGATTCCAGTCAGACAACATGACGACTGTTGCTTACATCAACCATCAGGGGGGAACAAGGAGTTCCTTGGCGATGAGAGAGGTGTCCAAAATCATCAAATGGGCGGAGGATCACTCCTGCCACCTATCTGCAATCCACATCCCAGGAGTAGACAACTGGGAGGCGGATTATCTGAGTTGTCAGACTTTCCATCCGGGGGAGTGGGAACTTCACCCGGAGGTGTTTGCCCAGTTGACTCAATTATGGGGCATTCCAGACGTGGATCTGATGGCGTCTCGTCAGAACTTCAAGGTTCCTCGCTACAGGTCCAGATCCAGGGATCCCAAGGCCACTCTAGTGGATGCATTAGTGGCGCCTTGGTCCTTCAACCTAGCTTATGCGTTTCCACCGTTCCCTCTCCTTCCCAGGCTGGTAGCTAGGATCAAACAGGAGAAGGCCTCAGTGATTCTGATAGCTCCTGCGTGGCCACGCAGGACTTGGTATGCAGACCTGGTGAATATGTCATCGGCTCCACCATGAAAGCTACCTTTGAGACAGGATCTTCTAGTGCAAGGTCCATTCGAACATCCAAATCTAGTTTCTCTCCAGCTGACTGCTTGGAAATTGAATGCTTGATTTTATCCAAGCGCAAGTTTTCGGATTCAGTGATAGATACTCTGGTCCAAGCCAGAAAACCTGTGACTAGAAAGATTTACCATAAAATATGGAAAAGATATATCTGTTGGTGTGAATCCAAGGGATTCTCATGGAGTAAGATTAAAATTCCCAGGATCCTCTCCTTTCTCCAAGAAGGTTTGGATAAGGGATTGTCAGCGAGTTCTCTAAAAGGACAGATTTCTGCTCTATCTGTCTTGTTACACAAACGACTGACAGCTGTGCCAGATGTTCAAGCTTTTGTACAGGCTTTGGTCAGGATCAAGCCTGTTTACAGACCTTTGACTCCTCCCTGGAGTCTAAATTTAGTTCTTTCAGTTCTTCAAGGGGTTCCGTTTGAACCCTTACATTCCATAGATATCAAGTTATTATCTTGGAAAGTTCTGTTTTTGGTTGCTATTTCTTCTGCTAGAAGAGTTTCTGAATTATCTGCTTGGCAGTGTGATCCACCCTATCTGGTGTTCCATTCAGATAAGGTTGTTTTGCGTACCAAGCCTGGTTTTCTTCCAAAAGTTGTTTCCAACAAGAATATTAACCAGGAAATAGTTGTTCCTTCTTTGTGTCCGAACCAGTTTCAAAGAAGGAACGTTTGTTACACAATTTAGATGTAGTCCGTGCTTTAAAGTTCTATTTAGAAGCAACAAAGGATTTCAGACAAACTTCTTCTCTGTTTGTCGTTTATTCTGGTAAGAGGAGAGGTCAAAAAGCTACTGCTACCTCTCTTCCCTTCTGGCTGAAAAGCATCATTCGATTGGCTTATGAGACTGCTGGACGGCAGCCTCCTGAACGAATCACAGCTCACTCTACTAGGGCTGTGGCTTCCTCATGGGCCTTCAAGAACGAGGCTTCTGTTGATCAGATATGTAAGGCAGCGACTTGGTCTTCTCTGCACACTTTTGCCAAATTCTACAAATTTGATACTTTTGCTTCTTCGGAGGCTATTTTTGGGAGAAAGGTTTTGCAAGCCGTGGTGCCTTCTGTTTAGGTAACCTGATTTGCTCCCTCCCTTCATCCGTGTCCTAAAGCTTTGGTATTGGTTCCCACAAGTTATGGATGACGCCGTGGACCGGACACACCAATGTTGAAGAAAACAGAATTTATGCTTACCTGATAAATTACTTTCTCCAACGGTGTGTCCGGTCCACGGCCCGCCCTGGTTTTTTAATCAGGTTTGAAAAATTTCTTTCTCTATACATTACAGTCACCACGGCACCTTATAGTTTCTCCTTTTTTTCTCCTAACCGTCGGTCGAATGACTGGGGGGGGCGGAGCCTGGGAGGGACTATATGGACAGCTTTTGCTGTGCTCTTTGCCATTTCCTGTTGGGGAAGAGAATATTCCCACAAGTTATGGATGACGCCGTGGACCGGACACACCGTTGGAGAAAGTAATTTATCAGGTAAGCATAAATTCAGGTTTTTTTCCCAGTAGAAAACACAAGGTATTGATCTAGGCCCATTTTGATTTATTTTATGCCATCAATTCAATGCCTAATTTGATCATATAAAACATTTTTTACATACCGCTCGTACAGTCATAACACAAATGGTTGTAAAACCTTTTTTTCACTAACAGCAAATATGCATGGCTTTGCCATTGTTTTTTGATAATTAGAAGGCCACTAATTGCAGATGTGCACCACACTTCTAAAACTCCTGGCAGTAAAGGGTTTAATTAGCTAGATGGCAAAGATAAAATTATTGTAGTGTAGGTATTACCCTCCCACCTCCCTGATCCTCCCAAAAAGCTCTATTCTGCAATGTAGGGATCCCTCCTTATCCCCCCCCGATCCCTCTCAAACAGCACTTAAACCTCTCTCCTCCTAATGGTCACCACTATCTCAGGTACTGGCAGCTGTCTGCCAGTACCCAGTTTTCAAAAATTAATTAATTTTATTTTGTTTATTTATTAATAAAAACTTTTTTCTCTAGTGTAGTGGTCCCCCTCCCCACCTCCCCCTTCTAATCGATCACGTATAGGGCTCCACCCTCATAAGCCCCCTTTGCTGCAGTGTAGGGACCACCCCTCTCTCCAAACATTTTTTTTCAGTAGCGTAGGGAAATATCCCCTTTCTTCCTCTCCCAGCCACCCTCTAGGGATAGGCTACCCACCCACCTCCCTAAGCATTTTTAGACTGGTTTGATATCCCTGATATTTTTTAAATTCCCTCTTTCTTTTAAAGGGACAGTAAAGTTAAATCATGAAAGTTTAATTTTGACTTGTGTCCATTTAAATAATTTATCTACAAAAATCCAAAATAACTTTAGTGGTGAATTATGTAGAAAACTCATTAGATAAATGTTTCTAAAGGTCTGTGCAGTGGCGTCTCTAGGGGGGTGAGGACGCTAAGGAGTGGCAACAGGGCTGGTCCTGTGCTGGTCCCAAGTAACTATAAACTAGTTTACCCGGGTTACCCCCAACAATTATGAGCACACAGCTTTCAAGCTGCAGCATGAGGGTGCATCTCGCTGCTGTCAGCCTACTCAGCTGGTTTGGTCACATGTGATGTGAAAAGTCGACTGGGATAATGAGAGCAAAATGCAGGAAAACTGTGTAAGAAGATAACTGCTAATCAGTGTTCTGTACAACCAGTAAGCAGCACAGCCTTTATACTTGTCAGATTGCTTGGAATGGAAATATGCCTGATTTTAGTTGATTTTCTTTGATCTTATTTTGGGGTACTTGTGTTTTTTACTAAAGGGAAGCAAAGACTTGTAACCATCCTTATGAAGTACAGAGAATGCGGTGACACATTAATGACACATTAATGACTTCTTTTGTGGAGTTATCTCATATGTGGAAACCTCAGAGAAAAACACTAAAAGTTTTGGATGAGTTTCAAGAGCTGCTGGAATTGAGCAATGATGAAGTGCCCCTAGTTCTGATAACTAACTTAGATCTTATTTCCCTTACATGACACATAAAATCCTGTGTCATTAAACTGCTGCCATACTTTATGATGCCCTTAAAATAATTGGAATATAAATATTTTCAATATTATAACAAGATTGCAAAGAGTAAACATTTTAAGAGCTTAAAAATACTGGTTGAACAAGAGTGGCAAGACAACCAAACATCTAAAATGCCTTCCTGTTATTTTTCTTGATTGTTGTTTAGTGCTTAAAATGTTAGTATTAATTAAATATACCATATCTAGTGGAGCAAGATATCTTTAAGGCTTTTTGTCTCTGATAGTTATGTGATGTGTATGTTTTGGTATTAAAATGATTTTAAGATTTATGCTTATTTGTCATTTTTTTCCAACTTTTTAAAGGACACATTTCAAATACTCTTTCTGTTTCTTTGGGGTATTTTTTTCTTTTTCCTTTTTTAAACCTGCCATTTCTAGAAGTGTATGTGATATAAAAATCAGTTTAAACTGTGTCTGCAATTAAACATTCTAGCCAAAAAAACAAACCAAAAACAAAACTAAACAATTATTTAAAGTGCCTGGGGCTGTAAACATTTTACATTACCATCTTAGTTTAAAGTTTAATTTATTCTAATATGCAGCTATTTTTTTCAAGAATAACAGCTATAACCAATTGAAATAACTGTAAAAAAAATATATAGTGCTGCAGACACATGCACACTCCTAAGCTTACTTCCCTGCTTTGCAACAAAGGATGCCTAAAGAACAAAGATAATTGAATAATAGAAGCAAATTGAAAAGTTGTTTAGAACTGGATGCTCTATCTGAATCACAAAAGAAAAATTGTGGATTTAAATGTCACTTTAACCTTCAAAAACACAAAATGTAGGAACTTACATTTTTATTAAATAATAAATAACTGAAAATCATGTTGGGCTGGCACGCGAGTGATGTTAGTTCTTTGCAGTTTGCACACTCCATTGAAATCTATGGGGAGAAGAAGATAGCGCAGTTGTGATATTAAAAGTCTTGAAGTTAGTGTGCGTTGGATTTCACTTGCTTGCACATTTTTTACTTTCAACTTGTAATATGTGTGTGTATATGTGAATGTATATATGTGTATGTATGTGTATGCGTGTGTATGTATGTGCATGTTTGTTTATGTGTGTGCACGTGAGTGTATGTGTGTATATGTATGTATAGTGTAAGCAATATTGCAAAAAGATTAATGTGACCAGAAGATCCTCAATTGCAGAAGGTAATTAATATTGAGTTAAAAAAATAAGAAGGTAAGGGAAAGGATTACATTTTTTAGAAAAGATCCAGGAGGTAGTAATATAGCAATTTTCTTAGGGGAATTACATGATTCAGACTTAGGGGTAGATTTAACAAATGGCGGGCCGTAGCGAATCATGTCCGCCCAACATCGATAAATGCCGACAGCATACGCTATTGGCCTTTATCATTGCACTGCATATTTACTCTACTTATTATCTATTAATTACACTGCATTTTTATAAACAGAAGTAGCTAGTTTCTAAATTCTGCATCCTCATATCTTAATTAATCAGATCAGGTATATATATATATATATATATATATATATATATATATATATATATATGTTGTTATATCAGCACCAATAGTAGCGCATAGCTGTGTGTTTGTCGGTGGTGAGATCAGCTGTTCACCACTGATGGTAGTTCTCAGTCTGTTGCTGTTGTGGCTGATGGTTCCTCTGCAATATGCACTAAGTGCCTTCCTTCAAATGCTGTATGTTCCTGTTAAGCTACCAGAAAAGTGGTCAGATTCCCTTCAACTCCTATTGATTCCCATAATACCCTGAGATGGGCTGACCAGGCGGTCATGTAAGTATAAAAGACGGGCTGCATCAAATTTCAGTGCTGTAAGACTCACGAAGATATCACGAAGTTACCTAAGGGAATATGGATTACAAATGTTATTGAACAAACATAGATTTAAGCCTAAGCACCATTTGGGACACATATATAAAATATATTTTTATATTTATAACTAGGATCCGGAATATAGTAAATTATTACTCCAAACTTAGATCTCAATTAGAGTAATCTGTTATCTTTCACAGTGCTATGGCAGATATCCGGCATATGCTCAGAGAAATAGTATTCAGAATGACAGAGTTAATATAATAATCATCTGGTCTTATCAGTGCCTTGTGTCACAGTTCATAATACAGCTTGTAATCTTCTATAGTCGGTCCACAGGAGTTGTCTGGACAGAAGTATGCCGGACTTCATTACTCTCGCCTCACTTTTTGCTGCTGCTTCCGACCTGTATCTGCTTCCTCCGTCAACCACAGGCCGTAGCTGATGATGTCACTCACATAATTTGTCTCTGTCTCTCTTGCTCCGGATACTCTGTATGTCTTGCACTGTCAGCGCTTGTGAAGTTCACCGGTTCCCAGGGTCTGACGAATCTTTCCTTGTCTTGGCAGTCTTAGAAGCCTGTGCTCACTTGCCCCCAAAGATACTTGTAAATACAAAAGCTTAGTAAGGAGCACCAGGCACTTGACATAGATAAAACTTAGCTTTTATTTCAGCTTGCAGCCATTTGCATCAAACAATGCTAAAATCCATTAACATCACATCACAATATAAAACATGGGTAGCGTTCCTGTAGTACAAATGTTATTGGTAAAACGGCTTTACCTATTAACCCAAGAAGGGACTGACTAAACCTCTGTGGATTGCTGATACCTTTAGCTCTTTAACTGGTACACACAATATTGCCGGATTTCAATAATACAGTGTAACTAAGTGTGTAACAAATTTGGGAACAGCATCTTTCTATAGGAACATTTATATCAGCTCTTTGGCTATGAACTGTGAATTTGATTTTGTTGGACAATTTATTTAACAGTATTTGGCTATTGTATAATGTACTGATGATTTGATCTTGTTGAAGTTATTTAATTGCAGAAAAATAACAGTTGCTAGACAAATAGTGTTCAGTTTCTCTCTCTCTATATATATATACATATCTATATCTATCTATCTATCTATCTATCTATCTATCTATCTATATATATATATATATATATATATATATATATATATATATATATATATATATATATATATATATATATATATACTTATTTTATTTCTAATGTGCCTGGGAAAGAGACTAGCTTGGTCTTGAAAATGCTCATTTCAAATGGTTTCAAATTTAGTTGAATATAAATTTGTTTTGGGTAACTGTGCTTGTGAACATTTCATTTGATCAGTGAATGTTTGTGATTTATTGTGCAAAGATAAATTTTGCCTACATTGCAGTCTCCTAGATGTTCTATTTGCAGAATCTAGCATTGAGAGCTCTGTGTGACATTATCCAGGTAGCTTAATGTACATTTGAAACTTCTTGGTTTTATTAATGATAGGCAAAATGATTCCAGTCAGTCTGGTTACCAGACATCATGTGTACTATATTGGAAAGCTAAAGAAATGAAAACGGAATTCATGCCACAAGTGACAGACAAGCTGTTAAGAACTCTGCAGGAAAATGAAATATGATGGTTATAGAATCCATTTCCATGGCAACCGGAACCAAATTCCCATCCTCCTATTAATCAAAATTTGACCTTCTTTCCTACTAATATTGTTTATTGCAATAAGCTACCTTGGTAAGGAAGTAGCCTCTTGTCACACCAGACATATTCCAAATTATTATTATCAATAAAATGGTAAAGAGGCAAATGTGGTGTTGTTCCTCCAAGAAAAATGATTGTTAGCTCAATCAGCTACATCATAGCTGACTTTAGTAAGAAAAATACAACAATCAACACCCATAAGCTGTGGAACTTTAAAGTGACATGAAAGCCAATCATTTTCTTTAATTCCTTAGACAGAGAAATAATTTTAAACAACTTTCTAATTAATTTCTATTACCTATTTTGCTTCCTTCTCTTAGTATCTTTTGTTAAAGAAATAGCAATGCACATTGGTGAGCTGATTTAGAATATAAGACAGGAGATTTAGTAGATATGTAGCTTTAAAGGGACACTGAACCCAAATATTTTCTTTTGTGATTTAGATAGTGCATGCAATTTTAAGCAACTTTGTAATTTACTCCTATTATCAAATTGTCTTCGTTCTCTTGCTATCTTTATTTGAAAAAGAATGCATCTAAGCTTTTTTTTGGGGTTTAGAACTATGGACAGCACTTTTTTTATTGGTTGATGAATTTATCCACCAAACAGCAAGAACAACCCAGGTTGTTCACCAAAAATGGGCCAGCATCTAAACTTACATTCTTGCATTTCAAATAAAGATACCAAAAGAATGAAGAAAATGTAATAATAGGAGTAAATTAGGAACTTGCTTAAAATGTCATGCTCTATCTGAATCATGAAAGAAAAAATTTGGGTTCAGTGCCCCTTTAAGCAAAGTACCAGTCCCTACAGTGTGACAAAAAAGCTCACCGATGAATAGCTATACATTAGTCAATGGATATGGCTGAGGCTGTAATGTGATAATAGCTCAACTTATTTTTAAATACATAGTTCATCAGGACATATAAAACACCACCCTCCTAAAACGTATTTACCTTACAGAAAATTATAAAGGCAATAATTTTTCAAACAACCTGATAAAACGGCGTTAAACGCCAAGAAACGAGTTGCTGTTAGCAGTTTCAATAAATTGTTTTAAGTTACTGCTCTCTACTAGTTTTAATCATCTTATTTAGATTAACTTAGCATCCTTAGTGGTTACAGATCCACGTCCTTAAATATCCTGATACCCCTCTGAGTGTTTGCGGATCATACATTAAGGGGCCTGTAACTGTAATCAACACCCTGAGTATTAAAGTGAAGGTAAACTTTGGTGAATTAAAGCCCGTTTTTTTAAAAATACTATTAAAAACAGGGGCACTTTCATTCATCAAAGTTTACAAAGCAGCCGTTTTGATTAAAAACTTACCTTTTTTTCTTTTCACAGCCAGAGCAGCTTCCCCCTCCAGGAAATCCTCTCTTCACACGTCAGCAATGACTAATCCGGCTTCCTCCAATCACGGCTTTCCCCCAAGGGTAGTCATTGCCTGAGGCCATGCTGTGATTGGAGGAAGCCGGATTAGTCATTGCTAACGTGTGAAGAGAGGATTTCCAGGAGGGGGAAGCTGCTCTGGCTGTGAAAAGAAAAAAAAAGTACGTTTTTAATCAAAACGGCTGCTTTGTAAACTTTGATGAATGAAAGTGCCCCTGTTTTTATTAGTATTTTTAAAAAACGGGCTTTCATTCATCAAAGTTTACCTTCACTTTAAGGGCGATCACGCAATCTGGGGCTGAGCTGAGACTGACTCAGTAGCTTGGAGGATTACCCTGAGATGACAGGATTATTCAGGAGTAGAGTAAGCCGAGCGGCTCCGATGTCCCGCTACGCTTGAAAAAGCACGAGTCTGTGTTTTACATCAAGTGAGTGGTTTTATACTCTAATATTTATTGCTATATGCCATATAATCATTGCACGATGAGGCGCCTCTGCTTGCCTTTCTTCTTGTAGAAATGTTGAAATATATCAATATTATAAAAAAAAATTCAAATTCTTTTATAAATAATGTGAATTAATTATCATAAGAATATGAATAAAATATATATATACTGTATGTATGTAAAATATATATATATATATATATATATATATAAAAATATATTGGAAATAGTAATATAATATATGAATATAAAATAACAATATTTCCCTATCTGTGCAAATAATGTGCAAAATTATACACTCATATGTAAGTGAAAATATCAGTAGTGAACAGGATAATAATCAAAAAGTCCATAAGTCAGCTCCCCTTCTGGCGAATTGGGCTCGCTTGGAAAGTTTCTTTGGGGAAAAGAAAGAAGAGCGCCCCATGGTGTAGAAATCAAAGCTATGCAGAAAATCTGATGACAGTGTAAATACTCACAAAAGTATTGCACTATTTGTAAATGTACAAATAAAGCAAGATGGGCCTCTCAGTCTCCAGCTGACTGTGCAAGGAAGACTCTTCCAAAGGTGTGAACACAAGGGTATTGATAAATGATTTGGATCTTTGTGCATAAAAAACAAAGAGACCAATGGTGCAGATAAACGTCTTAATACCAAAAAGATGTAAAGTATAAATGTGGTACTCACATGTGGGAAAGCACTGTCAGGTAGTGCTGTAAAGGCAGGCTGGGTATTGTAGTCACCAGCTGACTAGACTTGTTTGGTCTCCCAGGATGCTATGCTGTGATTGCTAAGTTCCAATGTTTCCAATAGCAATGTAGAAACCAAAGTAGTACAAGGAAGATACTACTAGAATAAATGTAATAATAAAATATACAACGTGTTTCTCAACTTCCTCTCAGCTTCAAGCTATTTCTTCAGGCATATCATTCTGGTGTAGAGCTAGCCGAGCGGTTCAGATGTCCCGGCATGCTTGAAAAAGCACAAGTCTGTGCTTTACGTCAAGTGAGTTGTTTTATACCCTAATATTTATTGCTATATGTCATATGATACCTGCATTATGGCATAATGATACCTGCATCTGTTTGCTTTTCTTCTTGTAGAAATGTTTGAAATATATCAATATTATGTTGGTACCAGTTAATGATAAGTACCACATCTTAATCAAAGTAAAATGAATTGTACTTTTCTTAAAGAGACATAAAAGAGCAAAAAAAATAAAATACCTAGTGTGCATTTCCTTATTGGATATATCTGTGGTTTAAACCCCTGTACAGAGGTTAACCTCATAGTTAAAGTCATCTCCCAAGCAGCAATGAACTACTAGGACTTAGCAAAACACATTTAGTGAACCAATAACAAGAGGCATATGTGCATTGCCACTAATCACCAGCTAACTCCCAGCAATACATTGCTCCTCTTTAGACTACCTGGTTATGCTTTTAAATAAAGAATACAAAAAGAACAAAGTATACATGAAAGCAAAACTTTGAACATTTTGAATTAAAGGGACATAATACCAAATGTTGAAGAAATTGAAAGTGATGCAACATAGCTGTAAAAAGCTGACTAGAAAATATCACCTGAACAGCTCTATGTAAAAAAAGGAATGTATTAACCTCAAAATGTCCTAGGTATTCACACCCTGCTGTAAAGAGACTTTAAGCAGCCAATCAGAATGCTAGACCCAGGATTTGCAATGGAGTGTGCATCTGGCATGTGCAGGCACAGTCATGTTATTTCCCTATTCAGTTTAAAGAAGATTACTATGAAATCTCACAAGATTTCAGGGAAATCTCACGAGAATACAGCCAAGCAGTGCCTGACTTCAGGACTGTTGATGTTGATTCGCTATTGTTTTTTTTTTTCTTCTAACTTTGATGGACAGCAGCGGAAGTATACAAATCTTCCCTTTTTACAAAGAGATGTTCATATATATTATATTTTCATGCCAGTTTTTTACAGTTATGCTGCATCACTTTCAAGTAATTAAGCATATGAGTATATATGCCTCTTTAAGCTCTAAATACATCTTATAAGCATTCAGTGGCAAATTAAAGGTTTATGCTGTCTTAGGCACTCAAAATTCTGCCCCCCAGGTTTTAGGCCTTTTTTTAGTCAGGGTGTAACATGACTTTTTTTTTTTCCATGTAATTTCCAAAGTAAATGTTTACCAGAGCTTGCTTTCAGGTAGGTTGAATTATGCCTGCATACATCTCATAACTTTTCCTCTCTAAACAGAGAGTGAGAGAAGGAAGGGAGGGAAAGGAGGGAGAGGAAAAAAAGGAATGGAGGGAGAGGAAAAAGGAGGGAGGCATTTGGGGTGAGTATAATGTGGCACATAAGTTAAATTATTTGTGGGATAAGTTTTTAATAATGAAAGACTGCATGATGTGTTAACAATATGTACACAGTCTTTTAATTTATCCAGGGCACACCTGTAGGAAGGGACTGTGTACATAATGTTAACACATTATATAGTTAAACACCCTAGTGACTAGTTCTTCTACTGAGCCCTATAGCTCCCCCCCCCCTACTCCTCTCACAGTAACAGTGGTGTGGAGTGTGGAGCCCTTTTTCTCCCTTCTTGTTTCCACCTCCACTGGCAGACAGGACTAGGGATGGATTGGTGCCCTGTTGCCAGCAGATGTGCGTAGGAGGCAAGCAAGTCTGTGCTGTCTCTTGGCCTGTGGCCTATAGCATGGTCCCCTACAAACTGCATGGTACAGTTGCGGCAGATTATAGAGCCCTCCGGTGAGGGATCCAGTGGTAATCCTCATACTGCTGTCACATCCGGATGGGTTGGTAATGTGCCAACAAGGAAACACATCTCCCACAGTAGAAAGAGCAAGAAGTTCAGCTGAGCTTGCCATCCCCCAAATCTGCTGTCCTAGGCATGGCCTTGTTGGCCTAGGCCTTAATACTCCTCTGTAATTCCCCGCCTCACTCTAGCCACGGGTGCCGCCATGTTGACATCTATCTTTCACTACATTCCAATGCTCACCTGTTTGCGCATATGCAGCAACTTTACTTCAGATACCTGCAGAGTAACCTAGGTTCCAAAATGGCAGCACCTATGATTAGAGGAAGCTGCATGGAATGTATTTAGTGTTTAGTGTCCATTTAAAGGTTAGAAAAGGCACAAAGTTTAATAACATTTTCATAAAATGTGAGGAGAAACCTTAGAATTGTCAGACTATTTTCCAATTGCATTAAAGGGACAGTCAACAACAGAATTGTTGCTGTTTTTAAAGATAGATAATCCCTTAATTACCCATTCCCCAGTTTTGCATAACCAACACAGTTATAATAATACACGTTTTACCTCTGTAATTACCTTGTATCTAAGCATCTCCAGACTGCCCCCTTATTTCAGTTCTTTTGACAGACTTGCATGTTAGCCAATCAGTGCTCACTCCTCGGTAAATTCATGTGCATGAGCTCAATGTTATATATATGAAACACATGAACTAACGCCCTCTAGTGGTGAAAAACTGTCAAAATGCATTTAGACTAGAGGCGACCTTCAAGGTCAAAGAAATTCACATATGAACCTCCTAGGTTAAGCTTTCAGCTAAGAATACCAAGAGAACAGATCATATCCCACATACATATATCTGCTGTTGGGAAGAAATTAAATTAAACATATGTAGCTTCCCTATTCTTATTCATAGAATTTTTTAAATTTAAATAATATCATAAAATTAATCAACTGAAGCTATATCATTAAAACTTTAAAAAATAAAAAATAATGCAACTTATTCTTCCATATTTGATGAGACACAATCAAAATGTAAAAACTCTAAAGATGCTTCATAGCGCATAAACTGACTTTCTAGTAAGACTGGTTGTGCCTTACTGCATTTCCCAATTTAGTCACTAGATGTCAGTATGATGCAATAAAAACTAATTTTTGCTATAATTGTCAAATACATAGTTATGAAGTTTATCTATACCAGTGTTTTCCGGCAGAAGTTCTCACGACTAACAGGCCTGATTTTCCTGATATCTGAATTAGAACACAGGTGATATAATCAGCTAATGGATGAGAGCAGGTTAATAACCATAGTTACTGATTAGCTGATTATTTCACCTTTGCTCTAGTTCAAATGTCATTCAAATCTGTCCTGTTAGGGGTACTGGAGTTGAGAAACACTAATCTATACCATACCATTAAATTGTAGTCACAGAACAGTAGTCTGTAGTCACAGATCTCTTCATTTATTATGTCTCATGTTAACAAAACACAATACAAATAGTTGGCATTTTGTTCCTGGTGCTGCAACAATTTTGAGCCTATATCCTTCTATAAATCTGAAATGAAATGTTGCAACATCTAGTATAATCTAGTATAATCTAGTATAATATTGCAAATGAAGAAATTGTTATTACTTTGACTCTTGTTAAATTTAGAGCCCTAGTTACTTATACATCTCTAGAGGAAAACACCAGTCCACATTCAAACCAGGGAGTTCTTTTCAACTTATTTTTTGTTTAAATAGGACTTGCCACATCTATTTAGAGATACATTAACAGATGCATGGAAGAAAGAATACACTTCTGAACACTGGAAAGTTTTACAAATTTTAAGACACTGTAAAGTTATTGGTTTATAGACAAATTGGATATATTACCAATTAAAGGGACAGTTCTGTGTTTTGCATGTGCACTGTAAATAGTAGCATTCAGGGCCGGCTCAACCATAGGATCAAGTGGGTCAAACGGACCCAGGCAGCACTTGACAAGGGGAAGCACTTCAGTTACTGAATAAGTCACTGTCAGACCCAAACCGCTCCTGTTCTCTGTTTCCGTGGGAAATCACAGGCTCCCTGCAGTTTAACCTCCTCATGCACAAAAATACAGAACCGGTCAGGGGTGACTTCCAAGTTGAGACAAGTGCATCTCTTCTCTAACTTCCTTCCCACTTATTTTCCAATTGTACATAAGCATTGATTGCGTGCAGGTAGGTAGGCTTAGTAAGGTCAGTGGCCAAACTGGTTGTGGGGGCCATCATTGCATTCTCGGACCCAGGTAGCACAATATCTTGAGCCGGTCCTGGTAGCATTATAGTATATTTTTGGTTTAATCTAGAAGAGGGCATTGTGAAATGTATTTTTTAGGTTTTTTTTATAACTGAAGTTCCTGTCCCAAAATAAAATCAGTCTTTTCTTGTCACACTTAAGATGTGACCCTGTCTACCAATAAAATCCTTATTAGCCGGTGAGGACCAGTATAATGTACAACACCAATAGAACAGTGTTCATTTCAGTTTAAATGTAAACAGCTCTTACACTAAATCAGAATTAAACCTTGATGATTCAGATGGAGAATGCAGTTCCAAACATTCCAATTTACTTCCATTATCAGATTGTGCTCAGTCTTTTTATATGCACACCTTCTGAGGTGCCAGTTCACAGTGTATACACATATGAGTCTGTGATTGGCAGGCTGATGGGTGTCACATGATTCAAGGGGCCACCAAACTGAAGTAAATTTTGAAATTTTCATTGTCTTTTTATTCTGCACTTGTCGATTATTCGATTCTACTCTATTTATTGGTCCTTTATAACATTTTTGTCAGCTAACAACATTTTGACATGTGTAAATCCTGCTCTTTCGCATGCATGATAGAATTTTTGACTGTGATGCCCATTTAAAGGGAGTGTTTCTGCAGTTAGGCACCCAATTGTTTGTAACTACTTGACATTACATGACTGTATAGTTATTTAATCTGAAATGTTTAACCCTTCCATTGACATTGACCATATTTTCTGTCTCAGCTATCTGTGTGTATCCTATTGCTGTCTAAAGAAGAGAATACATAGAGCTAGATGTCAAGTGGTGCAGTAACATGTACTCATCAGGGGTGTATTATGGCCTAGGCCAACAAGGCCGGTGCCTAGGGCAGCAGATTTGGGAGGGGCAGCACATCTGTCCTATCCTCTCTAAAAGCCAGCACACAGTACAGTGAGTGATAAAGTGCAGGCTTTTACAGAGAAGACAAGGCACGTGCGCAGATTAAGGTCACTCTTCACAGGCAGTGCTCCTTTAAACCGTTGCTCCATTTACAGCCGCCGGCATTTTTGCAGTGGAAGCGTTCTTGGTGAGAAACTTGCCCGGGGATATGCTTACATGCTGTAGGAGAACCCTCAACTCACCCCTTCCCTCAACTCCCTCCCTTCTTTCTTTACCTCCCCCCTTCTTTCCCTCCCTTCCTTCTTTCTCTCAACTCCCTCCCTTGGTTCCTTCTTTCATTCCTTTCTTTCCCTCCCCCTTTTCTTCTCTCCCTCCCCACTTTTTACTTCTCTCTCTCCCTCCCTCCCTCCCTTCCTTCTTTCCTTTCCCTCCCTTTTCTCCCCTCCCCTTCTTTTCTCTCCCTTCTCTCAGGGAGAAAATGGTATGAGATGCATGCAATTCAACCCACCTGTATGCAAGTGCTTTGCTAGCACATTTTTTTTACACTGACCCAAAAAAATATTAAGGGGAAAAAAAGCCTAATACCATTGGGGGGGGGGGCAGAAGTATGAGTGCCTAGGCCAGCACAAAACCTAAATACGCCACTGGTACTCATGTTTTCATGAAACCAAATAATATAGGTCTGCAGGTTGGAAAAAAAGAAGAAACCATTTTTTGTAGGTGTCTTGGAACTTTTATATAACTTTTGATATACATAGGTAGCCAAAATGAAAGAGAAGAGGAAAAGAGAAAAAAATAAAAATAAGAAAAAATAGAAAAAAAAAAGGAAGGAAGAAAGGAAGGAAAAAAACAACCTGACTTACCACAACTCTCCCTCCCAAGCCCTCTCACATTCCTATCTAGTCTATAGAGCTTTTAGTACCATGATACAGGGAAGACATCTCTTAGGATTGGGGCTTAAAAGCAGGTAGTCCTGTGGAATTGCCTAGTGAGTGTGTATTGAATCACCAGAGGGTAAAGCTGAATCATTTTTAACCATTTCTCGAAAAAGAGAGCTATTTGTTTGTTATGAGATATAGGGATGTTGTATTGTTCAAAAATAATTTGAGATTTTACTACCTGAATGAATGTAATTTTTTTTAACAGTAATGGCAGGTTTTTATTTTAAGGTAAGCTTAGGTTTTAAATTTAATTTTACAGGCAATTTTTATTTTATTTTAAGGTAGTTAGGATTTATTTTAGTATATTTTTGGTTATTTTCATTTGGGTTAAGTTAGGGGTTGCTAGGTTAGGGGGTTTAGATTTTAGTTTACTACTTTGTGTTGTGGGGGTAGTGGTGGTTTAGGGGTTAATAGTTTATTTAGTTACTTTGCATTGTGGGGGGACGAGGGATTAGGGGTTAATAGATTATTTAGATACTTTGTGTAGTGGGGGAATGGTGGTTTAGGGGTTAATAGATTATTTAGATACTTTGCGATATGGGAGGATGGCGGAATAGGGGTTAATAGTATTATTTATTTATTGCGTTTTGGGGGATGGTGGTTTAGGGGTTATTAGGCTAGGGGTTTATGGTAGGGTGTTTTTTTTCACTTCTTTTCTCATTTTTGCGTAGTGTTTTTTTCCAACTTTTTTTTCTATGGATTCTTTTGATTTCTATGGGGGAGCACATGCACTCGAAATCTCTGCTAGCGATTTTTGCACTTCTCGCTCTACCGCTAGCAAAAAATGATGATGTTTTCAAGTTGTAATACGAGCGGAACCCGAGAAGCGCAAAAAGCATTACTCTAGCAATGTTTTTGCTAGCGAAAAAGTTAGATTTACCAAGGCCCTTGTAATCTAGCCCAATGTATTTGTCTATGTATAATGTATTTGTCTCTCTAAAATATTAACATTTTATATGGGAATTAAAAACAAACAGACTATGATAAAAAGAGAGTAGCAAAAATAAAAATTTTTTTTGGAGTATTGTAATTGGAGGGGCAGAGCCCATGCTGCCCATATGGACGTGCCTCCACTGATTTTTAGTAGCATACACATTCCCTATAATCTGGGACGTTAGTTTTAGATTGGCCATATTATGTCCCTCTATATCTGGAGTCTGGTGAGATCTCTGTTTCTCTCAACACAAAGGATTATATTTTCTTGCCAAAACGAGCATCATGTGTATTAAAGTATTCATTTTGCATCTTGTTGCATAAGATGCACAGTATGGAATAGGAAATTATACTGTTTTTAGCTCATTGCACATAGAAGACTGCTTCAGTTTCAGCTATGTCTTATTTCTGAACAAAAAAAAAAACATTTTTGTAAATATAATATAAACACTCAGAGTAGCATTTTTTTTATCTCTAATTATATGAAGAATAATACTTTGTATGCCAATTGTCCTTTTGAAACTCATAATACATTTTACTGAGTTTCTTCATAAAAACGTCGCACCCCAGGGCATGCTGACGTTTATACCTGGTGCCTAGAGGGGTATAAAATCACTATCTCAAAGATAGAAATACCCTTTTTTATATCATTGGATATGTACATGTTAAGTATGTAGTGTATTTATAGGACTAGGGCCACTATCCCCTAAAGATAATTAACAATGGAGACATGAGAGCCCTTTTTGGAAAGTTAGTAGGACCACTATTTAAAAAAACGAAGTCTAATTCTTTGATTGGTTCAAGAGGGAGATAGATGTTCTGAGCGAGTGCTTGGCATTACTACACTGATCTGTAACTAAAGAGGCTTATTTCTGCTCATTAAAGAGGAAATTGTCCTTTATCAAATGAGGAGACTTACGCCCCTAAGTCAGGTGAGAAGATAGGAACTCTAAAAATAGCCCACTTCTCATCATAAAACACCTGCTAGCCTTGCAGCGTTGGAGGTGATTACCATTCACCTGGGCTGTAGAACTGGAATAGCACTACCTGGATTTGGTGCTTGTGAAGACAGGAGAACTGCCTATTCTCCCAAAGGTAAATCCAAAATATACAAATGTCCATAGCACCATAAAGAGTCAACTTCTTTTATTTAAAAACAGAGATATTTCGGGGTAGATACCCCTTAATCATGCATGGGTTAATGGTTTATGTTCCAAACTTTTATACACTTAACTTTGGCGCCAAATGGCTAATTTTCAAAATCTCATGCATCTCTACCTCCACCTAGAGGTGAATCAATATAATTATTTTAAAACCAAGCAGATTATATATAAATATCAATCTATAAGGATATTTAAATATCCTTACTTACAATTTAATGTTACTTACGCATGATTTACACTTTATTAAATATTTACATAGATTATTTACAGACATGATAATTACAAATATACTGACATATCATAATCTCTATTAAAACCTTTGGGAACCAGGGTCTCCAGATTATGAATCCACCATGTTTCTATTTGTTTAAGTAATTTTTCCCTATCTAAGCTATTTCTTTGTATTTGTATATGATCTATAATTTGCCATCTCATCTGGCTGATATTATGGCCTTTCTCTATGAAATAGCTATAGACAGGAGCTTCTGTATTGCCACACCGTATATTGGAATGGTGTTGGCTCATCCTATCCCTGGCTTTGTGGGTGGTGTACCCTAAATACACAAGGCAACAAGGACATTTGATTAGATATATTACAGTTATATTAGAGTTATTTCACAAGTATAGAATCAATTAATTGTGTACTGTTTTCCATTTTGTGGATGGTGGAAACATTTTCCTCTAATAACTGAACTGCAACTCATGCAATTCAAACATGGGTATGAACCCACATTCTTACCACCTATATGGGATTGTACATTACCCCTACTGGGGCCTACATCAGATCTAATCAGATGAACACTGAGGTTTTTGACCCTTCTATGGGCCATTAGGGGGGGATTCTTAAATATGGGAACTCTATCATTATAGTCCCTCAATATATGCCAATGCTTGCGAATACTCTTAGATATTTCATTACTTAAATTTGCATCTCTTACCCAGAATCCTTTGCTGCATTGTAAATAATGTATTCCAGAGGTTTTCTGTGGGAAAAACAAGCCTTCTGGCTTGTCTAGATTTGTTAATGAGCTTCACAATGAGTTATTTTCTCTATTTTATGCGTAGTGGAGGATTTTAAACTCACTTTTTACCTCCCCCTAATTTAAAATGTTGTTGTATTTGCCAGGAATCAACTTCACCCGGCAGTGATTTAAACTTTCTCCCAGCTGATGAGTAGCAACAACTACGAAACAGTCTGTCCTGGGATAGTTTTAAATCACTGCTTTAACCCTAGCTAAGTCTATAAGCTGTGTGAACAGCGATACTTGGCGTTAAGGGAATCTGCTGAAAAGCAGGCTGAAGTAAAAAGGTGTGTCATTGTGAGCCTAATTTGCATCTCTTACCCAGAATCCTTTGCTGCATTGTAAATAATGTATTCTAGAGGTTTTCTGTGGGAAAAACAAGCCTTCTGGCTTGTCTAGATTTGTTAATGAGCTTCACAATGAGTTATTTTCTCTATTACTTAAAGGGCTATATTGGGATATGAAGACAATTCTATTCTCCTTTTTAATTGGATTTTTTTGTTTGTTTTTGTTGAATTATTCTTCTTTCTTCTCTATGATTAGTTTTACAGGGTAGCCTCTTTTCAGGAATTATTTTGACATTTCTTGAACTCTTAGGCTGCAATTACTCTCATTGCTAACTATTCTTTTTACTCTGAGGAGCTGGCTTTTAGGTAATGATTCAACTAATTTTCTCAGATGCAAACTATCAAATCTAAGAAGAGGCTTTTTATCTGTATCTTTTAAATATAAATTAAATTCTAATCTGCTGTCTCTTTTGTATATCTTAGTGTCTACAAATGTAACACTTTCCTCACTGAATGATACCATCAGTTCTAAGCCATTCACAGATGAGTTCAGTTCTTTAACAAATTCCTTAAGGGTACCAATGCTGCCCCACCATATGACAAAAATGTCATCTATATATCTCCACCATATGGATCAATATTGTCTAAATTTCATGTTTTCATAGACGACCCTTTCTTTAATTTCATTCATAAATAAATTGGCATTTGATGGGGCATCATTGGACCCCATGGCAGTACCCCTTACTTGTACATACCACTCATCTTGAAATAAAAAGTAATTCCAGAAAAGTCTAAGCATATTCTCAATGAAAAGTCCCTGTGGTTCGGTGCATATATTATTAATCAATAAATTCTTAAAAATAACTGATAAGCCTGTCTCATGTTTAATACAAGTTTACAAACTTTTTACATCCATAGTGAAAAGTAAGCACCTGTCCAATGGAAGTTCTAGTATCTTTGATATATGATGACATTTTGTTAACTTCAGACTTAAGTATTTTATCCAAAAAAAAATAATATTTGAATATACTGATTCCACACTGGAGAGTATGGGTCTACCTGGGAGCCTCTTGCTGTCCTTGTGAATTTTTGGAACTGTATAAAATATAGGGGTACGTGGATTATTGACATATAGAAACTCTTTTAATCTTTTGTCAATGATACCCTGATCTAATGCTCTTTACAAAATATATGCATATAAATATATATTCCTTTTGTATTAAATTTACTGGGTTAGATTTTAACCTTTGTGTATATTCTTTGATCTTGTAGTTCTGAATGTATTTCCCCTATTTAATAACTCTTGTCCATTAGGACAGTGGCTCCTCCCTTGTCCGCCCCTTTTAGAATTAAATTAGAATGACTTTTCAAAGATTTGAGAGCTTTTTGGTCATCAGCTGAGAATTTTTTATTTACCTGCATTTTAGTTTATATGTGTTTATACTGTGTTCATTGATGCTAGGGTTGAATGTGCTATTCTTTCTAGAAAGCCCTAGCCTAGTTGACCATTCACCAGGGGATCACTTGCATCCCAGTAGGGTATTTTTAAATAAGAGCCTTTAAACTAAAATAAAAGAAAGAAAACCCCAATGGTGTAGTCAGGGCTGGAAATTTCTACTAGTCCTGGTTAGTAAGAGCTTAATTTTCTTCCTATATAAACTTTGAGTGGACTAGTGACCTTTTATCTCTTGACTAGTAACTTTTTTTTACTATCTATCTATCTATTGGGTTCTTGTAAAGCGCGGCTATTCACCCGTAAGGGTCTCAAGGCGCTGAAGGTTGCAGTTCAGTCAAAGAGCCAGGTCTTGAGGTCCTTTCTGAACTTAGTTAGGGCAGTAGCTTGTCTGAGGTGCAGCGGGAGGGTGTTCCAAGTCTTGGCTGCCAGGTGAGAGAAGGATCTGCCTCCCACTGTGGTTTTCCTGATGCAGGGGATGACTGTGAGGGCTTAGTCAGCCGATCAAAGTCGTCTGGAAGGGGTGTAGAAGGTAACGCGGTGGTTCAAGTATTCGGGACTGATGTTGTGGAGGGCCTTGAATGCGTGGGTGAGAAGCTTGAAGGTTATTCTTTTGTTGATGGGGAGCCAGTGCAGGTCCCGCAGGTGTTTGGTGATGTGGCATTGACGAGGGATGTCGAGGATTAGTCTGGCCGAGGCGTTCTGGATGCGCTTTAGTCTCTTTGGAGCTTGATGGTGGTGCCGGTGTAGAGTGCATTACCATAGTACAGTCGGCTGCTGATGAGGGCGTGAGTGACAGTCTTCCTGGTCTCGGTTGGTATCCATTTGAAGATCTTTCACAGCAGGTGAAGTGTGTGGAAGCATGCAGAAGAGACAGCGTTGATTTGCCGGTCCATGGAGAGTGATGAGTCCAGGATGATGCCTAGAATTTGTGCATGGTCGGTGGGGGTTGGAGGGTGTCCGAGGGCTGTAGGCCACCAGGAGTTATCCCAAGCGGATGTGGTGGGACCGAGGAGGAGGACTTCGGTCTTGTCTGCGTTCAGCTTTAGGCAGTTGTAGCTCATCCAGGTGGTGACTGCTGTCAGCCCATCGTGGACGTTTCTCTTGGCGGTGGTGGGGTCACTGGTGAGTGAGATGATTAGCTGGGTGTCGTCGGCGTAGGAGACGATGTTGAGGTTGTGTCGTCGGGTGATGGCGGTGAGAGGGGCCATGTAGATGTTGAATAGGGTGGGGCTCAGCAAAGAGCCTTGGGGTACACCGCAGCTGATTTCTGTGGGCTTGGAGGTGAAGGGTGGGAGGAGGTGATCCATTCCAGGGCTTTGTCGCGTATGTCGGCATTGTGTAGTCGGTTGCGGAGGGTGAGGTGGGAGACAGTATCAAATGCTGCTGAGAGGTCTAGGAGAAGGAGGACGGTGGTCTCTCCTCGCTCGAGTAGGGTGATGGATGTCGTCTGTGGCGGTGAGGAGGGCAGTCTTAGTGCTGTGGTTGCTCCTGAAACTGGATTGGGAGGGGTCCAGGGTGTGGTTGATGGACTTCTCGATGACTTTGGCCGCAAAGGGGAGCAGAGAGATTGGCTGGTAGTTCTTCGGGTCATTGGGGTCAGCTGTGGGTTTTTTCAGTAGGGGTTTTAATTCTGTGTGCTTCCAATCATCCGGGAAGGTGCCGGTTTCGATGGAGCAGTTGATGGTGCTGCAGAGCTCAGGGGCGATGGTGTCACCCGCTTTGTTGAAAATGTGATGCAGGCATGGGTCCGAGGGTGCTCCTGAGTCGATCGATCTCATGATTCTGAAGGTGTCCTCTGTGGTGAGGGGGCTCCAGATGGTCCATGGGAGGTAGGCGGTGGTGTATTTGGGTGAGGTATCAGTGGGAGTTGGTGGGTAGGCGGTAGTGGGTGAGTTCTGGGGCGTGAAGCTGTCATAAATGTTAACGATCTTGCGGTGGAAGTACATTGCGAGGTTATCGCAGAGGTCCTGGGAGGGCGGGATGTCGTTGGTGTCGCTGTTGGGATTGGAGAATTCCTTGATGACAGTGAATTACTGTTGTGGACGTTGGCATTGATTCTATCTTGGATGGCTGTCTTCTTGGTGGTTTTGATGAGGTGGTGGTGAGTAGTGATGGCTTCTTTGTAGGCTGTTTTATTTGAAGGGGTCTTGCTGGATCTCCAGGTCCTTTCAAATTGCCTGCAGTGTCGTTTGGAGTCCTGGAGGGCAGGGGTGAATTAACTAGCCTTGTTGGTGGGTTGGTGGTTGGACGGTTTCTTGAGAGGGGCGAGGGTGTTGGCGCAGTCTGTGAGCCAGTGGTGCAGGTTGTGGGTGGAGGAGTTGGCATCTGTGGAGGTAGCTGGGGGGCACTTGTTCAAGGTGGAGTGCAGTTGGTCTCCGGTGATGTTGTTCCAGTTTCTGCAGGGTGGGTGGTGCTGCCAGAGGTGTGTGGTGGGTTTGTTGAAGGAAAAGTGTATGCAATGGTGGTCGGTCCAATGGAGTTCAGTGATGTGGTTGACTGAGATGTGGTTGCCTGCAGAGAAGATAGGATAGAGGGTGTGTCTGGCTAAGTGGGTTGGGGAGTTGACGAGTTGCTTTAGTCCGATGGTTCCAAGGTTTTCTAAGAGGTTGGTGGTGTTGTGGTCATTGGGGTTGTCTAGGTGGAAGTTGAGGTCACCGAGGAGGATGTAGTCTGTTGAGGGGAGGGTGTGGGGTGTGATGAGGTCGATGATGGAGTCGCAGAAGGCAGGACAAGGTCCGGGAGGTCTGTAGATGAGGGTGCCATGGAGGGTGGTGTTGGGACTGACCTGGATCTTGAAGTGTAGGTGTTCCAAGCCTGGTGAGTGGTAGTCGGAGCTGGTTGTGACATGGAGGGAGTGTTTGTGGACGATGGCGATGCCTCCTCCCGGACGGTTGCTGTGGTGCTTGTGGGAGTTCTTGTATCCGTCGGGGATGGCGATGGTGATGTCAGGCATTGATGTGGGGTTCAGCCAGGTTTCGGTAAGGAAGGCAACATCTGGGGAGGTGGAGTTGAGCAGGTTCCAGATTTCGACGGCATGCTTGCGGATGGAGCGGGTGTTGAGGAGGATGCAGTTGAGGTGGTAGTGGTTGTTTTTGCATGAGGTGACTGGCAGGTTAGTGGTTCGGAGGGATGAGAAGACGCGTGAGGTGACTTGCAGGTTAGTGGTTCGGAGGGAGGAGAAGTTGCGGCAGGTGAAGGGTCCTATGGTGTTCGTCGGGGATGCCTGGTGGCAGGCAGATGATCTACTGGTGTTGAGATGGAGGAGGGTGCTGGCGTCGTAGTGGCGGTGGTTGTAGGAGCCAGGGTTAGTGGCGCTGGACGCAGTCCAGGCACAAACGGGCGCTGACGGGCTTGCCTTTGGCGCGCCATTGCCGCAGTCGCACATCAACCTCCATCAAATAGGTGCTGGGAGGTGGGAGGGCTGGGAGGCGGGGGGCAGGGCAGTGGCTGTAGAAAGAAAGTTAACAAAGAGAGTTACCTGTGCTGTGCTGAGAGGCGGGGGGCAGGGCAGTGGCTGTGGCATGGGAGAGACAAGCAGGAAGGAGAGCAGGCTGGAAGAAGCTGCAGTCTCAGACTAAGGCAGCAGCAACCTCCATTAAATAGGTGCTGGGAGGTGGGAGGGCTGGGAGGCGGCGGGCAGGGCAGTGGCTGTAGAAAGAAAGTTAACAAAGGGAGTTACCTGTGCTGTGCTGGGAGGTGGGGCAGGGCAGTGGCTGTGGCATGGGAGAGACAAGCAGGAAGGAGAGCAGGCTGGTAAACCATAGTGATATTTTCTCACCCCTCTGTATACTATATCAGGATAACAATAAGGGGCCGATTTAAGACCACTTAAGACCGCTGCTTCCTAACTTCAGTTTCAGAGGAACCTGAAACTACGGGGGTAGATTGTATCATCCGCTGCTTGATAAATCTATCCCTAAGTCACAATGATATATTTTCTTTCTGTGCTGAAAAAACATCTGAGTTTAGTTGGCGTCATGAATCTTCAAGTATCAGAGTATTTAGAAATAAAGCCATAAAACCATGACAAAAAAAATGAAAAAACTCTGTGTATAATCAAATATATGAGAATTGGGTTTAAAATACTCACAACATAGTTTCCATTTAACAGTTCACAGAATAAAACATAAAAACAAAAATAATAGTCTTTGTATAATGATTTATGCAATTCAGTGTGACTAGGGGCTTAGGCAATTTCAGAAGCCCTCAGCCTAATTTAAAAAAAAAAAAATAAATAAAAAAAAAATAATGCAGTATACTTGTGTACAGTCTGGAAGCTGCAGGTACAGTGTAAGTTTCCTTTAAAATATGTATGACTAACATATATATATATATTAGAAATGCTTCTCTGCACAGCCACTTTAATGTGCCTTTGATTCAGTATTGATGATGACTGCCTAATATGTTCAAATGCAGTATTTTTTCACTTAACCAGGAATATTTCCTGAAAACATTACTTTTTAGTAATTGTATGATTAACATTTTTTTAACATTCAAACACTGTATTGCAGTTATAAATTAATCATTCTATTGATCATATATAATCTGAGTACAAGCTTCATTATTTGTGATTTGATAAATATTTTGGGCCAGATTACAAGTGGAGCACTAAATATTGCTTTCATAAAAGCGATATTTGTACTCCACCGTGTAATACTAGCGTACGCTAATGTGCACTGGTATTACAAGTTCACAGCAATGTGAAGGTGACCTCGCGTTTGCATTGCTGGGAAGCCATAGGCTCAGCACAGCGAAGGGGGTAAGTAGCGCAGCGATGGGCAGCAGTTAGTAAATATATATGTATATACTGATATGCATATATATTTATGTGTTAATATGCCCATAACAAAAATGACAAAAAAATTACATTAAAAAAAGATTTTCAAACAGCCACGATATGACACCTGAAATACGCCAAAATGCAGATTATTTATTTTGAAAGTAAAAAAAAAAATCCTGCAGAAAACACCAACTATTTTCTAATGGACTTGAATACTGCTATTGAATCCCTCCCCAAGGAAAGATACTGGGCATTATTGTAGCAAAAATGCATTTGAAAAGTTTAATTAAACCATTCTTAAAGGGATACTAAACCCCAAAATGTTCTTTCATGATTCAGATAGAAAATACAATTTTAAACAACATTCCAATTTACTTCTATTATCTAATTTGCTTCATTCTTTAGATATCCTTTGTTGAAGAAATAGCAATGCACATGGGTGAGCCAATCAGATGAGGCATCTATGTGCAGCAACCAATTAGCAGTTACTGGGCCTATCTAGATATGCTTTTCCGCAAAGTATATCAAGAGAATGAAGCAAATTAGACAGTAGAAGTAAATTAGAAAGTTGTTTAAAATGGCATGCTCTTTCTAAATCATGAAAGAAAAAATTTGGGTTTAATGTCCCTTTAACTATTTATGCTATATCTATTTTAGACAAAAGTAAGAACCTATTTTTGTAAATATATTTATATTTTGTTTGTAACTTTGTATTTTTATCAAATCTGAAAAAGTGACAACTAACCAACTTGAACAGTAGAATATTTTCTAGCAAATTTAAAAGTTAATCCAATTTCCCTCCCCCCTGTATCATGTGACAGCTATCAGCCAATCACAAAATGTATATATGTACTGTATATACAGTGCATTTTTGCACGTGCTCAGTAGGAGCTTAGCATTAGAAAGTGTGCATATAAAAATGTGCACGTTTTAATAATGGAAGTATATTGGAAAGTTGTTTTAAATTGTGTGCTTTATCTGAATTGTGTAACTTTGACTTTAGTTGCCCTTTGAGGGTTTTTTTTTCTGTCTTTTTTAATGAAAATAATCCCAACTTATTTCATGACTAGAAAATAAACATTAAACCATTTCAATAAACAAGAAAAATACATATTGAAATCAGTATGTTGCCCCTTGCTGTAATTTTCTTCTAAAATAAAATATTTCCCTAAACAAAAATAATAATAATTTCATCACATAGAAGTATGAAGTCTTTGGAGCTTGTGATCATTGTTTATAGCTATAAGAAATGTCTGCTTCTTTCTTTACAGTCTCTGAAGCGTTTCACCTGTGTCTAAAATGATTATTTTCTTAGAAATGAACTGAGCTTCTCAGTGCAGCGGAGGTGACTGTGTGACATATGGAGGGACGCTTTATTTGTGTTGGTAGGTGCAAGTCTCATACTGTGCTTTAGAAAAATAGACCCACAGGAATTCTCTGTAGTCTAGCACAAACCTTCTAAATCTATGCAAAGTGCATCTTTACTCATGCTGACTGATAATCATGTCTCCACTGCTCACAGCAAGTACTGTGGCAAAATCTAGGGGATCTAGGCTATCACAGTGCATAATATCTCCTTAACTGCTGGGTTGGCTATCTGTGGTTTGTCTTAAATTATTAAATTGCTCCGGTGCTCTGGGCAAAAGTAATGCAAACTGTTCCTCCCAGTTAATTTTACAGACGGTATTATGTTCTGCTTGTGGCACTGTGCTGAATGAGAATTTATCTATGCACCTGCAAGCAAAGGCATTAAACAAAGATACTGAAGTCATTTAATAATTTAATTAATGAGAAGAAATTAGCTGTAGGAAAAAAAATGTGGACCCTCAGGTGATCAGTCTCCCAGATGGGAATTGAAGGCGGAAAAGGAGCAGCTGTTAGCTAAGTCCAGCTGAGATGCTTTTAATCACTACCCACAATTCTTAGCAGTGTCCTTGTAATGTATGTTTGTAGCTCGTCTAATTTAACGTTTGCACATGGCACATACTAACAATATAAGTGAAAAGCTTCCTTCTTTCTTTCTTCTCATTCTTTGAACAAAGCTGAATATTCAGGTAAAATGCATATAAAGATGCCCTTCCAGTCTGAACTGCAATATAATAATGCAGTCTCATTATGTTTATATTCAGAAGAACATATTACAAGAATTAAGAGGCTAATAAAAGTATAACACTGAACATGAAAAGAGATTGGATGCAGTATGCATAAAATTAACAACAGAAACGGAAAAGCATTATCACCCAGACATTTCACTGCATTAGCACAAACAGTATAAATATTTTGTCATATTACTTACTTTGCTTGGCTTTAAATATGAGACCTAATATTGTCAATCTGAGGTTAGACTGAAGGTGACACCAGTTTTAAAACAAAAAAGTATCAATAAACAAGCTGGTGTACTTAAATATTATTATTTTTTAGTAAGACGCATGGGGCACACGAGCAATATCGGTTTACGAGGCTGTTTGCACGCAAGTTAACTTCCGCTCGTATTACAAGTTGAAAGTAAATGCGAACTTGTGAATACAATCTCGATTTACACTAGAATGACGACAGAGACTTCAGAGCTCTGGTTAACTGTTACGCTAGTCAAAAAAGTGTCCCAAAACACATAAAAAACACATTTTAAATACAGTTATACTCAAAATTACACTATCAAATAAAAATTATTAAATAAAATTGCAATAAAAAGATCGAAGGTGTTAGCTACTTGTAAAGCGCAGCTAATTACCTATAAGGGTCTCAAGGCGCTGCTCATTTTATCGACCTCAGAAGGATGAAAATTTGAGTGGACCTTGCCGGCGACCCTTGGGTTGCTGCAGACCTCAGCCACAGTGACTTTGCATGCTGAGCTATCTGTCCGGCACATAGAGATACATACATATACATGCCTAAATATTTCACATTCCAATGCTCTTCACATAGGGGAATATGTTCTAATTATTTTTATTTAGATATTCCTATATATAAGGTATTGTGCAGAAGTCTTAGGCCACCATTATATTTGTTATTTTAGCAATGGTATAATGACCATATATAACTATTTATCAGTATTTGTAATAGAATACAACCAGAAAATACAGGATATTTGTATGCAGTATTAAAAAACAGAAAAATGCTTATATAGGCTAATGTGGCACATATTTAGTGTCACCTCCCCTTACACTTGAGCAATAGCAGGAACCTGGCTCTCGTAAACCTGAAAGGAATGGAACCCTAATTAATGTCATTACTGTATTTGTCCTACTAGTTTATGTCAAAATAACTGCTGTGAAAAAGGTCTATTACACCAGGTTTGGGCAAGACATGCTTGAGCATAACATACGAATCTGGTATGAGTTTATATCATTGGAAGCTTGCTAATAATACCAACTTTCAATCACATCATTCCATTCAAAATACCAAAAATCACAGAGTTTGACAGACATAAAATCATACTTTTGCTTCAGCAATGCCACTTTCAAAGTGAAATCAGCAAACTGGATACTCAAGATGTGGTAGTCAAGCTGTTATAAAGAAATTTGAAGAATCAGGAGAGGTCAAGGACAAAAAAAGGACTGGAAGGACAAAAAATCTTTCAAAATCTGATGAGAAGTTTCTTAAAGTTTCTTCTTTTAGAGACCGGAAGTAGTCCAGTAAGGACCTAGCTCAGCATCTAGGAGCTTCATCAGGATGCCAAGTTGATCCTTCTAAAGTCCGAAGAAGCTTGATCAGGAATGATCTTTGTGGAAGTGTAGCATCCAAGAAACCAATTTTTCAGAATGGAAACAGGGAGAAAAAGGCTAAATTATGCTAAAGCTCATACAGATTGGAATGAAGATCAGTGGAAAAGAGTATTATGGAGTGACTAATCCATGTTTGAAATTTTTGGGTCCAATCATCCACAATATGGAGAAGAAGAGTTGGAGAGAGAAGGAAGAATGAGTGCTTGCGGCCTTCAGTAAAACATGATGGCGGGTCTGTCCTGGTTTGGGGCGATATTGTTCCAATCGATAAGATCATGAATGCTGAAAAGTACACACAGGTTTTAATTCATCATGCCATTCCTTCTAGAAAGCGCCTAATTGGGAATGGGTTTATTTTTCAGCATGATAATGATCCTAAGCACACTGCTAATTCAGTGAAATCATATTTGGAGATAAAAACAGCTGATAAACATTGACACTCATAGACTGGCCTCCACAGAGTCCAGACCTGAATATTATAGAGGCAGTATGGGATCACCTGGACAGAGAAAGAAATAAAAGACAAAATAAATCTAAATAAGAACTCTGGGAAGTGCTGAAAGAAGGAAAGAAGCCTGGTATAATATACTAGAAGATTACTTCAGAAAAGTTCAGGACAGTCTCCCCAAAAGAGTTCAAGATGTGCTTAGTGCAAAGGGAGGTCACACTAAATACTGTTGCCTGAAGAAGCCATTTTGTTCTAAAAATGGTGTTTATTTTATATTTTGTGTACATATGTCCTGTATTTTCTGTTTGTATCTTAGTAAAGAGACTGAAAAATAAATATGGATGTCATCAAAACCTTGCCAAAACAACAAATCTAATTGTGGCCTAAGACTTTTGCACAGTACTGTATGTATAATCCAGGGGGATTCCGAAAATTGAAGGGTGGTGATAGAATCCACTGCGATTCTTTCACCATCCTGCCATTTTCGGAATCCACCGGAATGAAGCATTAAAAAAAAAAGAAACTAACCGCCCGCAATAAGTAAAAGAAAACAAAAAACTAACAATCCGCAATAAGTAATAAAAAAAAAACTAACCACCCGCAAGAAGTATTTTAAAATAAAAACGAACCACCCTTACGAACTATTAAGAAAAACCGCCCGCACAAAGTATTACAAAAAAAAAAAAAAAAAAACAATAAAATTGCCCAATAAACCCTAAACTAGAAAACAAAACCCCCCAAAAATAAAAAAAACATAACACTAAAGCCCCAAATAGGTATTCATGGTTTCAGAAGTCCGGTGGAGAAGGTCTTCTTCCATGCGGGTCCATCACCTTCATCCACAGTGAAGGCAGCGCTGAGCAGAGGTCTGGAGCGGTCTTCCCAGATGTGGCAATCTTCTGCGGTGGTCATATGTGGCAGTGGCGGCCGTCCTCAGCGGCGGCAGTCCTCATGGCGGCGGTGGTCCTCGGCAGCATGGAGGCTCCTCTTCATCCGATGTCTGTTGTATACTGAATATTGAATGCAAGGTACCACAATCAATTTGGGGTACCTTGCATTCCTATTGGCTGAATTTTTCAAAACAGCCAATAGGATAAGATGATGGACCCACCTAGAAGAAGACCTTCTCCGCCGGACTTCTGAAACCGTGAGTACCTATTTGGGGCTTTAGTGTTAGGTTTTATTTTAGTTTTTTTTTTTTTTTTTAGTTTAGGGTTCATTTGGCAATTTCAAAAAGAGCTGAATAGCCCTCAGACTGGCTGTGTACCTTGGGGGGTTACATTTTTAACACACAGACTGCCCTCTGGGCAAGTTTATCAACTAATATATATATATATATATATACATACAGTATCTCACAAAAGTGAGTACACCCCTCACATTTTTGTAAATATTTTATTAAATCTTTTCATGTAACAACACTGAAGAAATGACACTTTGCTACAATGTAAAGTAGTGAGTGTATAGCCTGTATAACAGTGTACATTTGCTGTCCCCTCAAAATAACTCAACACACAGCCATTAATGTCTAAACCGTTGGCAACAAAAGTGAGTACACCCCTAAGGGGAAATGTCCAAATTGGGCCCAATTAGCCATTTTCCCTCCCCGGTATCATGTGACTCATTAGTGTTACAATATCTAAGGTGTGAAATGGGAGCAGGTGTGTTAAATTTGGTGTTATCGCTCTCACACTCTCTCATACTGGTCACTGGAAGTTCAACATGGCACCTCATGGCAAAGAACTCTCTGGCGATCTGAAAAAAAAGAATTGTTGCTCTACATAAAGATGGCCTAGGCTACATAAAGATGGCCTAGGCTTGTTGATTGATACTGAAATTGAGCTGCAGCATGGTGTGCAAGACCATACAACGATTTTACAGAACAGGTTCCACTCAGAACAGGCCTCGCCATGGTCGAACAAAGAAGTTGAGTGCACATGCTCAGCATCATATGCAGAGGTTGTCTTTGGGAAATAGACGTATGAGTGCTACAAGCATTGCTGCAGAGGTTGAAGGGGTGGGGGGTCAGCTTGTCAGTGCTCAGACCATACACCGCACACTGCATCAAATTGGTCTGCATGGCTGTCATCCCAGAAGAAAGCCTCTTCTAAAGATGATGCACAAGAAAGCCTGCAAACAGTTTGCTAATGACAAAACGACTAAGGACATGGATTACTGGAACCATGTCCTGTGGTCCTATGAGACCAAGATAAACTTATTTGGTTCAGATGGTGTCAAGCGTGTGTGGCGGCAACCAGGGGAGGAGTACAAAGACAAGTGTGTCTTGCTTACAGTCAAGCATGGTGGTGGGAGTGTCATGGTCTGGGCCTGCATGACTGCTGGCGGCACTGGCTACAGTTCATTGAGGGAACCATGAATGCCAACATGTACTGTGACATACTGAAGCAGAGCATGATCCCCTCCCTTCAGAGACTGGACCACAGGGCAGTATTCCAACACGATAACGACCCCAAACACACCTCCAAGACGACCACTGCCTTGCTAAAGTAGCTAAAGGTAAAGGTGATGGACTGGCCAAGCATGTGTCCAGACCTAAACCTTATTGAGTATCTGTTGGGCATCCTCAAATGGAAGGTAGGGGAGCACAATGTCTCTAACATCCACCAGCTCTGTGATGTCTTCATGGAGGAGTGGAAGAGGACTCCAGTGGCAACCTGTGAAGCTCTGGTGAACTCCATGCCCAAGAGGGTTAAGGCAGTGCTGGAAAATAATGGTGGCCACATATATACGTATATTCAAACCCTTTGATCTCAGGTCCATTAAGCCTTAGAAACTCCCAAGACCCATTGCCAAGGCTATTGCCTACACTTTCAACTGGTGAGTAACTCAGGGGTATAGAAGTTAAAGCACAATTTAAAAAAAAATTAAAAAAAAGAAACAAACATTTTGTAGGAAGGGAGTTTCTATGGGCCTGTAACAGGTCATCAAAATGGCCTAGAGACCACTAGATTTAAAGACCAGAAGCCCTTCTTTAAAAGCATGTCCCTATATAGCTCTTAATAGCTAGGTGATCACTGTGGTAATAGTTATCTACTGGTGTGAATTATTGCGCATTTATTTGAGTAGAGGCTCATGGGAAGTCCTAAACTGCCACAACTGCCATTGCAAAGTACCCCTCTACACTATTAACCCCTAAACCACCACAACTCCCCATCACAAAATGCCCACTAACTTCTAAACCCCCTAACCAACTATCCCCTGCTAACACCACTAACGTAACACCCCCTAACTTACAAAAAACCTCACATTACATGAAAAAAAACTATAATTACATGAAAAACTACCATTACAGAAAATAAACAACTTTCCATTACAGAACAAAACTAAAACAATTACCCAAAAAAACAACAGTTATGTCTATTCTAGAACCAAAGCCCTACTTAAAAAAAACACACCAAAATAAAAAAACCTAAACTAAGACTAAGCTAAAGCAATAGCCCTCAGACTGGCTTTTTGTAGGGCATTGTCCTAAAGTGATTTAGCTCTTTTTCACAAAAGTAAACACTACCCCATACTACAATACAAGTAACCCCCCCCCCCAAAAAAAAAGGCTATCTTAAAAACTTTTCTCGAAACATTGCCTTGAAAAGGCATTAAAACAGTGCGCCACTTGTAATATGGATTTGAGCATAGAAAACACCAGGTGATGGTTGATAGAAGAAAGTAATAATACTCATTATATGTAACAAACGTTTTGTTCTTGGCTATATAATTGTGTTTTTGTGATGTTAATTTTGGTTCATAGAACAGCTTGTACACATAATGTCCTAACAAGCTATGCACCTGAACTTATACCATATCTGATTCTGTAAAAAAATTTTTAACATGTCATAAAAATGGTTACTGGTGAAGACATTTGATTCTTATTTAATTCAAATGCCTCGTGCTTACTCTTGTTAAAACAACAGGAGTGAAAAAGTTACATATAGACTAGTTGTGTGTCTAAGTAAGCTTTGAGAAGAGGATTGTCTGGTATTTCAGGGCTGCCCCATCTGATATACAGGTGCAGACTGATAAACTTCAAGAAAGTTCTCCTCTGTAAAAAGCACAATTGAGCCACCAAAAACAAGCCACTGAGCCATTGTTTGTTCCTGATTTAGTGCTTCTCTTTATGTGTGTTTAAACATTTAGAGGCTCAGGTAGTATGGCAGCTCCCTATAGCATAAGATTTCAATTTGTACTGGATCCACTATAGCGTAGTAGAGATGGTCCGTCTTTGCAACAACTTTAGCTGACATAAAACTGCTTTGATGTGCATACAACTCAATGAAGATTTTAAAAAATATATATATATTGCTCGGCAGTAGGCTAATCCCACACATGAAAGTAATCCTCTAGCTGCTGCAGTCCCATACCCCCACTGAAAATTAACCACAATTGTAATAGAAGATATCATAAATGCTTTCAATAGAAACCTATAGTCTCCATCTTGTTTTAAGATCACACCAAACTGAAAATGTTGCATTAGCAAAGAATATAATGAATATTGTTAAAAACAATGCTTGCCAAAGATGACAAAATGTGACAGTATTGTGATTGAGCAATTATAATCAGTATGCCCCTCTTGCAAACACATAATTGGCAGATGGTTTTGCAGTGGTGCGGATGGAAACAATCCCATTTTAAATCCCATGTTATGAAGATGCCTGTACAGTTAGTGACAAGCACGACTGTGCAGGTATGACTTAGAATCTAACATTCCATCATCTGGGGTTTCTTGTTCCTTGTTCATAAAGAAATTGCCTGATATTTCGGTGCTGGACTGACCTTAATAGGGGGGATCAGACTCGTATACTACAGGAAAGTTCTACTCTGTGAAAAGAATTACTGGGATAAAAAGAAACTGCAACCAGGTGGTTAATCACCATAGAACAAGCTAACAAGTTATTGAGCTGGGTGCTCTTTTCTTTGTGTGTATTATGTCTCCGTTAGAATCTAACTTTCACAGGAAGAGATTACTTCACGCCATTTAAAGATATTTTGGTCTGAATGTGACATGCAAATGGCATTCAGATGTTTAATCAGAAGTGAGTATGAATTTGGATTACAATAGGTTAATCTCAAATATGAGTATTTCCCTTCCACAATGATCAAAAGGGTTACTTTAAAATTCCTTTACTGTAACTTTAAGAGGTGTGAATGGGCTACTGTATCTGACAGTTTCAGGTGACCTCACAGTTTCAATCCCAAAAATAGGTATTTAAAACACAAAAAGGCCTGTTTGCAAGTTTTTCTGTAAAAAAGTGTTTGCGGCAGTAATGCACAAATAAATTTTGCTTTGTGATCACTCAAGAAACTCAATGACCAATTCAGGCAAAAAGCAAAAATCCATTTATGTAGGAAATTGCAGATAGATTGTAATCGACATAGATGAGTACGGGTACTACCGAAACGCGTCAGTTGTGAGGAGTACCGAACCTCAACTTTTTCTATTTTTCTTATCTATACTTGAAGGTGCACCTGTAGTCATTTTAACCTTTTGCTCTGTGTTTTTTATCATTGAAATAAACTTCTAATTTGTACTAGAAGAGCCGGTCTGGGTTTCACTACTCGTGAAGTACTGTGCTAATCCACATAGTGTAATAAATTGTGCAGCTTGTATTTAATTCTACATGGTCATAATGTTACAGACTATTAAATAGAGTCAAATTTGTGTACCATTCAAGACATTATTTTGTATCCAGCAATGATACATAACTCACACATGGTGAGAAGTATTTAAAAAGGCACTAGCATCTATCGTACATCTGTCCTTTTGAGATTTTGCCTGCCTCACAGAGTAAAACAGATTATGAGTTATAAGTACTTCCAGGAATCTTGCATAAACTTGTATAGTTTGTAGTTCTCATAAAGTGCCTTGATCTAGATATGTCCTTATCACCACATAGGTACAGTAAACTGCTCACAGTGAAATTACTATACCTGTGCATTTAACCCCTATTCAAACTATTCCAATCTGTCAGAAAACTTGCTGGAAATTGTTTTTGCATCCTGACCTATATACCAAACTCCATTCCAAGTGCAACTCAAACAAAGCAAGGAGACTTAAATAAAATAATAAAATACAATGTCCACATCCCATGACCTCTCACCCTAGGCCAGCCTCTTCCACAGGCTGGGCCCAACCCACTCGTACTCTCACTGACACATTTATATTATGAGGCTGAGCCCCCCTCATTTTTCTTAGTCACAATGGTCAGCCACTACCAATAGTTAGACCCTTTTAACTCTATATTTCACTGGCTTATCCTCAATCACTCATCCATGATATTAAGGGGAATGTAGTGGCAAGCATGTATACTTGCAACTACTTTCCTCACAATATAATACTCCATATTAAATTCCCTCAGTAGCACAGCACTACTGTCAGATGCAAGCCAGTAAAAGGGTGCTGTAATCCCTTGACAGTCACAAATCCACAACCGGCAGCACCTTATAGCAGATAAAAATCTTTATTCCATCATATCTGGGTTAAACAGAGTGCTCTGTTTAACCCAGATATGATGGAATAAAGATTTGTATCTGCTATAATATGATACCCCATAGTATGATCATATGGGTGCATTATTGGAAGTGATTAACTCGTGCTCACGTGACCACTAAAAATCGTTAGAAACAGGAAGATTTAAATGAGAAAGGAAAGAGGGAGATAAAAGTGCTAAAGAAATGAGACACAAGTGTAAAAGGAAAGAGCGAGATAAAGGTGAAAAAAGAAAAGGAGAAAAAAGTGCTAAAGAAAAGGAGATAAATGTGTAAAAGGAAAGAAGGAGATAAAAAGTAAAAAGAAAAGAGATAAAAGTGCATAAGGAAAGAAAGAGATAAAAAGCAAAAGAAAAGAGGGAGATAAAATTGTAAAACGAAAGGAGATCAAACTGTTAAAAAGAACAAGCAGATAAAAGTGCAAAAGGAAAGAAGATAAAAGTGCAAAAGAAAAGAAGATAAAAGTGCAAAAGGAAAGAGGCAGATAAATGTGCAAAAGGAAAGAGGGAGATAAAGGTGCTAAAGGAAAGGAGATAAAAGTGCAAAAGGAAAGGAGATAAAGGTGCAAAAGGAAAGAAGGAGATAAAAGTGCAAAAGGAAAGACGCAGATAAAGGTGCTAAAGGAAAGGAGATAAAAGTGTAAAAGGAAAGAAGATAAAAGTGCAATAGGAAAGAAGATAAAATTGCAAAAGGAAAGAGGGAGATAAAGGTGCAAAAGGAAAGAGGCAGATAAAAGTGCAAAAGGAAAGAGGGAGATAAAAGTGCAAAAGGAAAGAGAGAGATAAAAGTGCAAAAGGAAAGAGGGAGATAAAGGTGCAAAAGGAAAGAAGGAGATAAAAGTGCAAAAGGAAAGAGGGAGATAAAGGTGCTAAAGGAAAGAGGGAGATAAAGGTGCAAAAGGAAAGGAGATAAAAGTGCAAAAGGAAAGAGGGAGATAAAGGTGTAAAAGGAAAGAGGGGGATAAAGGTGCAAAAGGAAAGAGGGAGATAAAGGTGCAAAAGGAAAGAGGGAGATAAAAGTGCAAAAGGAAAGAGGGAGATAAAGGTGCTAAAGGAAAAGAGATAAAAGTGTAAAAGGAAAAAAAGATAAAAGTGCAATAGGAAAGAAGATAAAAGTGCACAAGGAAAGAGGCAGATAAAGGTGCAAAAGGAAAGGAGATAAAAGTGTAAAAGGAAAGAAGGAGATAAAAGTGCAATAGGAAAGAAGATAAAAGTGCAGAAGGAAAGAGGGAGATAAAAGTGCAAAAGGAAAGAGGGAGATAAAGATGCAAAATGAAAGAGGGAGATAAAGGTGCAAAAGGAAAGAGGCAGATAAAAGTGCAAAAGGAAAGAGGGAGATAAAAGTGCAAAAGGAAAGAGGGAGATAAAGGTGGTAAAGGAAAGGAGATAAAAGTGTAAAAGGAAAGAATGAGATAACAGTGTAAAAGGAAAGAGGGATATAAAAGTGCAATAGGAAAGAAGATAAAAGTGCAGAAGGAAAGAGGCAGATAAAAGTGCAAAAGGAAAGAAGGAGATACAAGTGCAAAAGGAAAGAAGATAAAAGTGCAATAGGAAAGAAGATAAAAGTGCACAAGGAAAGAGGCAGATAAAGGTGCAAAAGGAAAGGAGATAAAAGTGCAAAAGGAAAGAGGGAGATAAAGGTGTAAAAGGAAAGAGGGGGATAAAGGTGCAAAAGGAAAGAGGGAGATAAAGGTGCAAAAGGAAAGAGGGAGATAAAAGTGCAAAAGGAAAGAGGGAGATAAAGGTGCTAAAGGAAAAGAGATAAAAGTGTAAAAGGAAAGAAGATAAAAGTGCAATAGGAAAGAAGATAAAAGTGCACAAGGAAAGAGGCACATAAAGGTGCAAAAGGAAAGGAGATAAAAGTGTAAAAGGAAAGAAGGAGATAAAAGTGCAATAGGAAAGAAGATAAAAGTGCAGAAGGAAAGAGGGAGATAAAAGTGCAAAAGGAAAGAGGGAGATAAAGGTGCAAAAGGAAAGAGGGAGATAAAGGTGCAAAAGGAAAGAGGCAGATAAAAGTGCAAAAGGAAAGAGGGAGATAAAAGTGCAAAAGGAAAGAGGGAGATAAAGGTGGTAAAGGAAAGGAGATAAAAGTGTAAAAGGAAAGAATGAGATAACAGTGTAAAAGGAAAGAGGGAGATAAAAGTGCTAAAGGAAAGAGGGAGATAAAGGTGCAAAATGAAAGAGGGAGATAAAAGTGCAAAAGGAAAGAGGGAGATAAAGGTGCAAAAGGAAAGAGGGAGATAAAGGTGCAAAAGGAAAGAGGGAGATAAAAGTGCAAAAGGAAAGAGGGAGATAAAAGTGCTAAAGGAAAGAGGGAGATAAAGGTGCAAAAGGAAAGAGACACAAGTGTAAAAGGAAAGAGCGAGATCATATTATATCA